>NW_019942962.1:279196-282050 GCF_002910315.2 Salvelinus sp. IW2-2015
GTGCTGTGCTCTGTAGCGATTAGCGAAGCTACCCTGACATATGGCTTTTTGGTTTGTTTACAAATCGCAGAGTGTGGGGCTGTGCCAGAGACTATATGGTCTGTGCACACAAAGGAAGATGTGCACGCCAAGGGTATTGAGGAGTATTTCTGTTTTCTGTCTGCCCTTTTGTTGGGAAAAACTCATTCTGATTGGCTGCCAAGTGGATGGGCCTATGCCCTCCCAGGCCCACCCATGGCTGCACCCCGGCCCAGTCATGTGACATCAATAGATTAGGGCCTAATGAATTTATTAAATTGACTGATTTCCTTATTTGACCTGTAACTCAGTAAAATCTTTGAAATTGTTGTATTTCTACTTTTGTTCAGTGTATTTTTCTTTCCCAGGGGGAGAGGAGAAAATAAAATGTAGTGATCTGATGTTTTCAGTATTTTAGTCAGGGTATTGTTCATGTTTGTCTGTGTGGTGTAACCAAGGGGACGATGACTGTCCTCTCTCATTGAAGCTACAGGAGTTCAAGGRTGACTGCGGTACTGCAGGCGTTGTTAGCAGAAAGCAGGAGCCCCCATTATAGCGAATGTAGAAAAATGCCTTTGTGGAAATAAAACAATGTTTTGAAGACAGTCATGGTCAACCAGCTCTCACACTCTCACGTCAGAATTAGACGTTTATCAATGTTCCTCAAACCGTCAAATTTAAAAGTTCTTCCAAACGTCAAATTTTTAAGTGTTGGGTTACTTCCCTGTATCGTTCCAAGATTAAGTTTAGGAATTAAATCCACATTTTTTTAAGGTTAGGCATTAACTCTGAATGGTTAAGGTAAGAGTTAAGGTTATGGGATAGGCTTAAAGAAAAAATCTAAAAAACAGCTTTGTATCGCTGGATTACGCCCATCCGCCATCCCCGTCCACAACGCTCTAGCAAAACCAAAACCTACTTGAAGGGAACAGCGCTCACTGTTGCCCCCTAGTGTCCGGTTTCCAAGTCATCTCCCGACGTCCTCAGACATSGATGGACYATGAACACGTTTGGAGAAACATCGAATTTAGAACTTTGGAGAAACGTTGGGTTAAAAGATCGGAATCTGATGTCAAATTTGTAAAACAATGAGATCTTGTTGATATCACTCAGGAGTCAAATCCTCAACTACATTAGTTCCACAGGACAACACGTCTATGTCAAAACTTCATCTTAACCCCAATCTAGTCCCGCAGGAGGACGTGGCTACTATAACATGACTACTGTATATCAATCTCAGATCTGTGACAAAGAGCAACATAATTTCCCCCTTCAGGCTGGCGTAAAGAAGGCCCTAATGTTAAGCAAACTGCAGAAACAGAACTGCTCACAGACACACAGKGGCTCACAGGGATKACACACACAGAGAGAGGATCAGACACATAGCGGATCACAGGGATCACAGAAGGCCCTAATGTTAATAGCAAACTGCAGAAACAGTTGTGACATGGAAACGGTGATGCACTTTCAGGGTCTCCTCCTCTCCCCTGGTATCATGTGGCGCTGCAGCCAGAAACCGGTGATGCACATTCAGGGTCTCCTCCTCTCCCCTGGTATCATGTGGTATCTGTGGCGTGCAGCCAGAAACCGGTGATGCACATTCAGGGTCTCCTCTCTCCCCTGGTATCATTGATGGCGCTTTGCAGCCAGAAACCGTATCAGGTTCCAACTGCTCCGTAACTCTCTGTGGTTGCGTTCCGAATGACACCATATCACCTACATAGTGCACTACTTGGGCCCTGCTCTATAGTAATGGCACTACTATTTGGTCCGTGCTCATATAGTAATGCACTACTATTGGTCCTCGGTCAAAAGTAGTGCACTACTATGGGCCCTGCTCTATAGTAATGCACTACTATTGGTCCTGGTCAAAAGTAGTGCACTACTATGGGCCCTGCTCTATAGTATTGCACTTACTAATTGCCTTTCAAGTAGGCCTATATGGGCCTGCCATAATGCCTACTATGGTCCTGGTCAAAAGTAGTGCACTACTATTGTTCCCGTCAAAAGTAGTGCACTACTATTGGTCCCGCGTCAAAAGTAGTGCACTGCTATGGTCCTGGTCAAATAGTAAGTGCACTGCCTATTGGTCCTGGTCAAAAGTAGTGCACTCTATTGGCCCGTCATAGTGCACTACTATTGGTCCTGGTCAAAAGTAGTGCACTACTATTGGTCCTGGTCAAAAGTAGTGCACTACTATTGGTCCGGTCAAAAGTAGTGCACTACTATTGGTTCCTGGTCAAAAGGAGTGCACTTACTATTGGTCCTGGTCAAAAGTATGCACTACTATTGGCCCTGGTCAAAGTAGTGCACTACTATTGGTCCTGGTCAAAAAGTAGTGCACTACTATTGGACCTGGTCAAAAGTACACTACTATTTGCGTGCGTCAAACAGTAGTGCACTACTATTGGTCCTGGTCAAAAGTAGTGCACTACTATTGGACCTGGTCAAAAAGTAGATGCACTACTATTGGTCCGGTCAAAAATAGTGCACTACTATTGGACCTGGTCAAAAGTATGCACTACTATTGGACCTGGTCAAAAGTAATCCAACTACTATTGCGCGTGGTCAAAAGTAGTTGCATATGTAGGGAAAAAGGTTGCCCATTGGGGACACATGCTTGGTCTTCACAGAGGTAAAGATAGACAGCTTTCAGTGCAGGAGAAGTCTAGTCATCATCTTACGTCCCGTGAAACCGGATACACAAATATTCCAGTTCGCCCAAGTGCTTTTTGGAAAGGTTTACATGGAGCGTTACAAGGATCAGGAAAGGTGCCCAGCATTCCGACCGGACTGTGGGTGCGGGAACCTGCATCGTACCACAACCAGTGTAACG
>NW_019942962.1:286726-300249 GCF_002910315.2 Salvelinus sp. IW2-2015
GGTCCTGGTCAACAGTAGTGCCCTACTACTATGGGTCCTGGTCAACAGTAGTGCCCTACTACTATGGGTCCTGGTCAACAGTAGTGCCCTATATAGAAAATACGGTACCATTTTGGACGCAATCACCATCTATGTTGTCTCAATACAGATGTAGGATCTTAATTTGACCTATATTGTCACAGCAAAATAATCTTCATCTGTCTTCATCACTGTCTGTGTCTTGTGTATCTGGACATCTGGAGTAATCATTCTCTCTCTCCCTTTCCCTCTCTGTCTCCCTCTCTTTCTATCGTCTCTCACTCTCTCCCTCTACCCTCTCCTTCTCCCTCCCCCTTACTCCTCAGAGTTACATCGCTAGTTTCCGGGACAGACATGTGGACAGACGGGATTACCCTCACCACGGCAGGCCCATCGCCAGGCACCACACGGCTGACCGAGACTACGACTGTGGATCCCAAGTACCCCTGACTGCCCCCAATGGACCGGCTGTACGAGTTTGACATTGACAATAACCTTTATATCCTGTGACAGTGCTCCTACTGGTTTGGAGTGGTACTGTTTTGTCCTTTTTTTTGTTTTTGTCCAGTGAAGCTCTCCAGTGTCCAGATTGAATGTTAATCTCTGGACTAATGTATTCCTAGCTGGATATAGAAGGTTTATGTCACCCGTTCCCTTCTCTTTTCGTTTACCCTGAAGCAAATCAGTGTCCAGACTGAGATTGACCTTTGAACCCTGGACTGACTTATTCTGAGGGGTGGGGGGGGTATAGAAATGAAAGGCTTTTTGATGTCTTCCATCGTCCTCTCTTCCATTCCCGTCCTTTAGTCTGTGGTTTACATGGGCTGTGGACCTTATAAACCCTGCTGTGGTTCCCTACGTCTCAGCTCTTAAAGACATCTATTTTTTGGGGGAGCGTTACAATTCCCCTGAACACGTATGTCAATGCCTGTATAGAGTCTTAAAAGGTGGAAGGAAGCGTTGACATTACCAGTAAGACATTAACTTCCCTGGAAATATGTCACGACAGTTGAAATACCATTTTCTCCTACTTGTGATATGTGGTCTAGTGTTGTGTGTTGTGTGTCTAAGATACTGTGTTTGTCTACTGCCCCACGGTCCATTATTAGTCCGCACTAAGTCTCTTTATTCTGCTCATCTTAAACATGGCTAAGAGATGTTACCTTTAAATCGACTGTATTATTCAAAGAAACCTGCTATGGCTTCGATGTTGCCTTTACTGGCCTTGTGGGGGAGATGGAGTACAAGTCACCTGCTATTTCTCCCCTCTCCCCCTTCTCCTCTCCGCCTTCTCCTTTCCTCTCCCCTCCTCTCCCCTCCTCTCCCCCTTCTCCTTTCCTCTCCCCTCCTCTCCCCCCTCTCCTCTCCCCCTTCTCCTCTCCCCTCCTCTCCCCCCTCTCCACTCCCCATCTTCCCTCTCCTCCTCTCCCTCTCCTCCCTTCTCCTCCCTCCTCTCCCCTTCCTCTCCCCTTCTCCTCTCCCCTCCCTCTCCCTTCCTCTCCTCCTTCCCCTTCTCCTCTCCCCTCCTCTCCCGTTTCACTCTCCCCTCCTCTCCCTCCTCTCCCCTTCTCCTCTCCTCTTCCTCTCCCTTTCCTCTCCTCCTCTCCTCCTTCTCCTCTCCTACTCCTCCTTTTTTCCCTCCCCCTCTCTCCCCCCTCTTCTCATCTCCCCCTTCTCCTCTCCCCTCCTCTCCCCCTTTCCTCTCCCCTCCTCTCCTCCCTCTTCCTCTCTCCCCCTTTCTCTCCCCTCCTCTCCCCTTTCCTCTCCCCTCCTCTCCCCTTTCCTCTCCTCTCCCCTCTCTCCCCCTTCTCTCTCCTCTCCTTACCTTCTCCTCCTACTCTCTCCTTTCTTCCCCTCCCCTCTCCTCCCCCTCCTCTTCTCATCTCCTCTCCTCTCTGTCTTTGGTATTGTATTTACCCGTACAGTCCTCCAAAACTGCAGTACAATAGAAAGATAACATCACAAGTCCGTTAGACACATTTTGTGCTGTGACGGAAAAACAAGGACTGTGGGGATATTATAGAGCATGTGATAATGTCTCCCTCTGTGTCAGGTAACAGCACTATATCAGGTACAGCATATGAAGGGGGGAGCTAATTTAAACTCCTACATGAATGGGGGAGCTCATTTCAATCCTACATGAAGGGGAAGCTCATTTCAACTCCTACATGAAGGGGGGAGCTCATTTCAACTCCTACATGAAGTGAAAATCTCCTTTCAACTCCTACATGAAGGGAAAGCTAATTTCAATCCTACATGAAGGGAAAAGCTAATTTCAACTCCTACATGAAGGGAAAAGCTCATTTCAACCCTACATGAAGGGAAAAGCTCATTTCACTCTACATGAAGGGAAGCTCATTTCAACTCCACATGAAGGAGGGGAGCTCATTTCAACGGCTACATGAAAGAGGGGAGCTCATTTCAACGTTACATTAAGGAGGGGAGCTCATTTCAACTCTACATGAAGGGGAGAGCTCATTTCAACTCCTACATGAAAGGGGGGAGCTCATTTCAACTCCTACATGAAGGGAAAAGCTCATTTCAACTCTACATGAGAGGGCTCCACTCCTACATGAAAGGGGAGGAGCTCATTTCAACTGCTACATGAAGGGGAGGAGCTCATTTCAACTCCTACATGAAGGGGAGGAGCTCATTTCAACTCCTACATGACTGTACTGAAAACTTTCCCTCGACAATGTCTTTCCTGTGATCGAGTGTGAAATGGTCATCTTTTGTGTTGGCGGTTAGTAAGATGTTTGACTGAAAGCATACAGGAGCTAACAAAGAGATATTATATATATAGTATGTATGTACTGTGAGAGCGCTATTGATATGTGGATCTGTATTAACAGAGAGTGTCCTACGGTATATAGTACAGGCCTGGAAGTGTACTGAGGATTATTTCTGAAGATTCATTTCTGAACAGGGATCCGTCGTCCTTGCGTGTGTTGTTTTGCCAGTTTTTATAGCCACTTAAACAGACGCTTTTATCCAAAGCGTTAAAAGCGTACATACATTTTACGTATCGGTGTATCCCGGCGGAATCAAACCCATGACCTTAGGCATTGCTGAGCACACAGGGACGCCGTGTGTGTGTTTTATTACAAATATTACTAATATGTTGTACATATTAAAAAGGGGGGGGCAGACGTCAATAGATGTTTCGGGGCAGGTTCAATGGAGCCTTCTCTACGTATCTTCGAGTGTCAGGAGAAATAATCCTGAACGTGATTTACTCTCTGTGGGGGAGGGGGGGGGGGGGAGGGGGGAAGGAATGAACACAGTGCTATTAGTGAAGGACGAGACAATGGGGGGGTTACTTTGACTCTATCCTCCTGTCTGTTTTTTGTTACATAGTGAAAAAGGGCTTGAGGGTTTTCAAACAGTTTTCTCTTCCTGTTGTTATGTGACTGTTAGTCAAAATACTTGTAATGTATTTGTAAATACTGTACATCTTTTTGAATGCTGTGTATATATATATATATATATTATGTTGTGTGTTCTTGTTAATTATTGTCATAATTAGTAGTTTAATTGATTTAATGCTCTGATTTATCCTTTCCTAAGTATAATTACATACCTGCGAGTCAAGAAGCGTTGTAGCACAGCGTACTATAACAGATTGTAAAAAGGGCATTTTACGCTGACATTTTCAGAGTTTTACCATGAATACGCTCACCGCTAAAGTCTCCAAGGAGGAAAATGTCTGTCTGTAGAGCGTCGCTGCTGCTAGTAGCTAGGCCGACATGATTATATGAGTTGTACTCTTCTCTTACGGACTGACTGGTCAGGTGTGGGTTTCCATGGCTGATTTGACAAATTATACAATATTTCCCTATATAGGGCACTACTTTTGACCGGGGCCCATAGTGCATTACTTTTGATTAGGGCTCTGGTCAATAGTAGTGCACTATATAGGGAATAGGGTGCCATAGGGCTCTGGTCAAAAGTAGTGCACTATATAGGGAATAGGGTGCCATAGGGCTCTGGTCTAAAGTAGTGCACTATATAGGGAAGAGGGTGACATTTGGGATGTAATGCATGAGTTAAAGGTCTGATGCGTACATTTTTATCCCAATATGAAATAATTTCTGATAAGTACCTTACTGGGATTATTTTCAATCAAATAGGTACAAAATGAAACAAAAGTAGCTTCTTAGCAAAGAGCAATTTCTCAAGGAAGAATTTTGCTAGAACTGTCTGGGAGTGGTGTGAGTGGGGAGGGGAAAACTGAAAATGAGCTGTTATTGGCAGAGAGGTTTGGAACTCTCTTTCTTATTGGTCTGTTAACTCATTCATTCATCACCTGCCTGGTGATGTCACCAGGCAGGCCAAAACTCCATCCAACCAAAAAACAGTCAGATATTTGAGGCGGTCTCTTCAAACAGCTCTTACGCTAAAAGGTCATTATCATCATTTAAAAAAATTATTCACAGTATTGTTCCAACCTCACTAGTGCTTAAATTATATATAAAACACAGGTAAAAATCACATTTTTGACTGCACTCGGCCTTTAAAGCATTATTCTGTCATGTGTGTAAAGGGGGCGTTTAACAAAAGACCTGAGCCTTGTAGCTTTATTATTGTTGTTATTATTCTAATTATTATTGAGCATGTATTTGTATGAACCTGGATATGATAAATATTGTGATTCCAAAGATGTTGACTACGCTATTTATTACTGCATTTTGTTGTGTCTATTATTTCAACTAATTACAGTAACTACTGTACATATTCTACAGTAACAACATGAACATATATAGTAATTTACAGTAGCTACTGTACATATTCTACAGTAACAACATGAATATAATATATATATATAGTATTTACAGTAACTACTGTACATATTCTACAGTAACAACATGAACATATATAGTAATTTACAGTAGCTACTGTACATATTCTACAGTAACAACATGAATATATATATAGTAATTACAGTAGCTACTGTACATATTCTACAGTAACAACATGAATATATATATATAGTAATTTACAGTAGCTACTGTACATATTCTACAGTAACAACATGAAATAATATATAATAGATTTACAGTAACTACTGTACATATTCTACAGTAACAACATGAATATATATATATAGTAATTTACAGTAACTACTGTACATATTCCACAGCATCAAGGCTTGTTGAAGTGCACGGCTTGTATACATTATGATCAGTGGTCCTCCACTGGTTTTTCTTCTGGACCCAAATTGAACCGGCTTGTCTCAGTCGCGACCGAATATCCACACCGTGAATATGGTTTGAGACCACAAAATCAACCAAATCCACTACAGCTATATTGAAAATACTGTGATTTGAAGATGTTTTTTTTTTCTCCAGAGATTTAAAATAACAAACAAAAAAATGTGGTTCATTATCATCTTTACAGTTCAGACTGGAGTATTTACAAACATGCACTTTTTCATGGTCCCTTGAGCTGGATAGGAAAACTGTGCTCAGAGGATTTTATACAGTGTGAGAGAGTAATGTACAGTAACTACGTATTCTACAGTAACAACATGAATAGATATAGTAATTTACACTAACTACATATTCTACAGTAACAACATGAATAGATATAGTAATTTACAGTAACTACATATTCTACAGTAAAACATGAATATATATAGTAATTTACACTAACTACATATTCTACAGTAACAACATGAATAGATATAGTAATTTACAGTAACTACATATTCTACAGTAACAACATTAATATATAGTAATTTACACTAACTACATATTCTCACAGTAAAAAACATGAATATATATAGTAATTTACACTAACTACATATTCTACAGTAACAACATGAATGATATAGTAATTTACAGTAACTACATATTCTACACGTACAACATGAATAGATATAGTAATTTACAGTAACTACATATTCTACAGTAACAACATGCATATATATAGTAATTTACACTAACTACATATTCTACAGTAACAACATGAATAGATATAGTAATTTACAGTAACTACATATTTCTACAGTAACAACATTAATATATATAGTAATTTACAGTAACTACATATTCACAGTAACAACATGAATATATATGTAATTTACACTAACTACATCTTACAGTAACACATGAATAGATATAGTAATTTACAGTAACTACATATCTACAGTAACAACATGAATATATATAGTAATTTACAGTAACTACATATTCTACAGTAACAACATGAATATATATAGTAATTTACAGTAACTACATATTCTACAGTAAACATGAATATATATAGTAATTTACAGTAACTACATATTCTACAGTAACGACTTTAATACAATCAAGCATCCTTTATGCATGTCTTGTATAAAAATATGAAATGTAACAGGCCATGCCTGCAAGGGATGTGTATTATATGTCTGTTATAATGTGAGAGACCGTGTATGTTTGTAATGTCATGCAATCTCATGTAATGTCAAATATGTAATGTACAGTGGGGCAAAAAGTATTAGTCAGCCACCAATTGTGCAAGTTCTCCCACTGAAAGAGATGGAGGCCTGTAATTTTCATCATAGGTACACTTAACTATGACAGACAAATGAGAAGAAAATAAATCCAAGAAAATCACATTGTAGGATTTTTAATGAATTTATTTGCAAATTATGGTGGAAAATAAGTATTTGGTCACCTACAACAAGCAAGATTTCTGGCTCTCAAGACCTGTAACTTCTTCTTTAAGAGGCTCCTCTGTCCTCCACTTGTTACCTGTATTAATGGCACCTGTTTGAACTTGTTTCAGTATAAAAGACACCTGTCCACAACCTCAAACAGTCACACTCCAAACTCCACCATGGCCAAGACCAAAGAGCTGTCAAAGGACACCAGAAACAAAATTGTAGACCTGCACCAGGCTGGGAAGACTGAATCTGCAATAGGTAAGCAGCTTGGTTTGAAGAAATCAACTGTGGGGAATTATAGGAAATGGAAGACATACAAGACCACTGATAATCTCCCTCGATCTGGGGCTCCACGCAAGATCTCACCCCGTGGGGTCAAAATGATCACAAGAACGGTGAGCAAAAATCCAGAACCACACGGGGGACCTAGTGAATGACCTGCAGAGAGCTGGGACCAATGTAAAAAGCCTACCATCAGTAACACCCTACGCCGCCAGGGACTCAAATCCTGCAGTGCCAGACGTGTCCCCCTGCTTAAGCCAGTACCTGTCCAGGCCCGTCTGAAGTTTGCTAGAGAGCATTTGGATGATCCAGAAGAACATTGGGAGAATGTCATATGGTCAGATGAAACCAAACTTTTTTGTAAAAACTCAACTCGTCGTGTTTGGAGGACAAAGAATGCTGAGTTGCATCCAAAGAACACCATACCTACTGTGAAGCATGGGGGTGAAAACATCATGCTTTGGGGCTGTTTTCTGCAAAGGGACCAGGACGACTGATCCGTGTAAAGGATGAATGGGCCATGTATCGTGAGATTTTGAGTGAAAACCTCCTTCCATCAGCAAGGGCATTGAAGATGAAACATGGCTGGGTATTTCAGCATGACAATGATCCCAACACACACGCCCGGGCAACGAAGGAGTGGCTTCGTAAAGAAGCATTTCAAGGTCCTGGAGTGGCCTAGCCAGTCTCCAGATCTCAACCCCTAGAAAATCTTTGGAGGGAGTTGAAGTCCGTGTTGCCAGCAACAGCCCCAAAACATCACTGCTCTAGAGGAGATCTACATGGAGAAATGGGCCAAAATACCAGCAACAGTGTGTGAAAACCTTGTGAAGACTTACAGAAAACGTTTGACCTCTGTCATTGCAAACAAAGGGTATATAACAAAGTATTGAGATAAACTTTTGTTATTGACCAAATACTTATTTTCCACCATAATTTGCAAATAAATTCATTAAAAATCCTACAATGTGATTTTATGGATTTTTTCTCTCATTTTTTCTCATTTTTTCTCACACCTATGATGAAAATTACAAGGCCTCTCTCATCTTTTTAGTGGGAGAACTTGCACAATTGGTGGCTGACTAAATATTTTTTGCCCCACTGTATGTCTGGTATGTTATGTATGTAATGTGATGTTGTAATGTAATGTAATTATGTAATGTATTGTATGTTATGTATGTATGTAATATATGTATGTAATGTATTGTATGTTATGTAATGTATGTAATATAATGTTGTTATGTAATGTATGTAATATAATGTATGTAATGTAATGTATGTATGTAATATAATGTATGTAATGTATGTAATGTAATGTATGTAAGTAATATGATGTATGTAATGTTTGTCATATAATGTATGTATATAATGTATGTAATGTTTGTAATATAATGTATGTAATATAATGTATGTTATGTAATATAATGTATGTAATGTTATGTAATGTAATGTATGTAATATAATGTAATGTAATGTATGATGTATGTAATGTATGTAATGAATAATGTAATATAATTAGTAATATGTATGTATATAATGTATGTATGTAATATAATGTATGTAAATATAATGTATGTAATGTATGTAATGTATAGTATAATAGTATAAAGTATGTAATGATAATGTATGTATGTAATTAGTAAATATATGTAATGTATGTAATATATATGTATATGTAATGTATGTATGTAAGTAATATAATGTATGTAATGTATTGTAATATAATGATGTATGTTAATATAATGTATGTAATATAATGTATGTAATGTAATATAATGTATGTAATATAGTATGTATATAATGTATGTAATATATGTATGTATGTATATAATGTATGTATGTAATATAATGTATATGTAATATAATGTAAATGTGTAATGTATGTAATGTAATATGTATGTATGTAATATATGTATGTATAATGTATGTATGTAATATAATGTATGTAAAGTATGTAATGTAATGTATGTATGATTGTAATATAATGTATGTAATGTTTGTAATATAAGTATGTTATAATGTATGTATGTTTGTAATTATTGTTATGTAATATAATGTATGTATATGTATGTAGTAATGTAATGTAATATAATGAAATGTAATGTATGTATGTAATATAATGTATGTAATATAATGTATGTAATGTAATGTATGTAATGTAATGTATGTAATGTATGTAATGTAATGTATGTAATGTAATTTATGTAATATAATGTATGTAATATAATGTATTTATGTAATATAATGTATGTAATGTTTGTAATATAATGTATGTTATGTATGTAATATAATGTATGTTATGTATGTAATATAATGTATGTAATGTATATGTAATATAATGTATGTAATATAATGAAGGTAATGTAAAGTAATGTAATGTATTTAATGTAATATGGTGTATGTAATGTACACTAACATTCAAAACTGTGGGGTCACATAGAAATGTCCTTGTTTTTGAAAGAAAAGCAAATTTTTTGTCCATTAAAATAACATCAAATTGATCAAAAATACAGTGTAGACATTGTTAATGTTGTAAATGACTATTGTAGCTGGAAACGGCAGATTTTTTATGGAATATCTACATAGGCGTACAGAGGCCCATTATCAGCAACCATCACTCCTGTGTTTCAATGGCACGTTGTGTTAGCTAATCCAAGTTTATCATTTTAAAAAGGCTAATTGATCATTAGAAAACCCTTTTGCAATAAAAACTGTTGTCCTGATTAAAGAAGCAATCAAACTGGCCTTCTTTAGACTAGTTGAGTATCTGGAGCATCAGCATTTGTGGGTTCGATTACAGGCTCAGAATGGCCAGAAACAAAGAACTTTCTTCTTCGGCTTCTAGGTCACCAGGCTGCTCTTTTTGGCGCACACCTGTCACCATCGTTACGCGCACCTATCACCATCGTTACATGCACCTGTCACCATCGTTACGCACACCTGTCACCATCGTTACGCGCACCTGTCACCATCGTTACGCGCACCTGCTCGTCTCTAGACTCACCTGGACTCCATCACTTCCTTGATTACCTGCCCTATTATAAGTCACTTTCTTTGGTTCCTTCCCCAGGCGTTATTGTGTCTGTTTCCTGTCTGTGCGTTGTTCGTGTTTCTTGTTTTGTTCATTTGTTTATTAAATTATGCACTCCCTGAACTTGCTTCCTGCTTCCTGACTCCCGGCAGACGTTACAAGTCTATTCTTGTTCTCAGAAAAGAAGGCTAGTCCATGCGAGAAATTGCCAAGAAACTGAAGATCTCGTACAACGCTGTGTACTACTCTCTTCACAGAACAGAGAAAACTGGCTCTAACCAGAATAGAAAGAGGAGTGGGAGGCCCCGGTGCACAACTGAGCTAGAGGACAAGTACATTAGAGTGTCTAGTTTGAGAAACAGACGTCTCACAAGTCCTCAACTGGCAGCTTCATTAAATAGTAGCCGCAAAACACCAGTCTCAGCGTCAACAGTGAAGAGGCGACTCCGGGATGCTGGCATTCTAGGCAGAGTTGCAAAGGAAAATAATTATCTCAGACTGGCCAATAAAAAGAAAAGATTAAGATGGACAAAAGAACACAGACACTGGACAGAGGAACTATGCCTAGAAGGCCATCATCCCGGAGTCGCCTCTTACTGTTGACGTTGAGTTCCTCTGTCCGGTGTCTGTGTTCTTTTGACCATCTTAATCTTTTCTTATTAATGGCTGAGATATGTATTTTTCTTTGCAACTCTGCCTAGGATGAATCAAGCCTTGGTGGTCTCATTTCTGCAAAGAAACCACTACTAAAGGACACCAATAATAAGAAGAGACTTGCTTGGTCTAAGAAACACAAGCAATGGACATTAGACTGGTGGAAATGTGTCCTTTTGGTCTGGAGTCCAAATTTGAAATGTTTGGTTCCAACCGCCGGACACACAACCACACACACACCAACCAACACACAACCGGACACACAGACACATCCACACCCGGACACACAGACACACACACACCCGGACACACACCCGGACACACAGACACATCCACACCCAACACACCACCACACCGAGAGAATAAGACTCAAATGTAATTTCTGTAATCTCCCTTCTCCACCCCCTCTCTCTCGCCACTCCATTCTCCACCCCCTCTCTCTCTCCATCCCCCTCTCTCTCCCCACCTCCCTTCTCCACCCCCCTCTCTCTCCTTACCTCCTTCTCCACCCCCTCTCTCTCGCACCTCCCTTCTCCATCCCCTCTCTCTCGCCACCTCCCTTCTCATTCCCCTTCTCCCCACCTCCCTTCTCCACCCTCTCTTCTCTCCACCTCCCTTCTCCATCCCCCCTCTCTCGCCACCTCCATTCTCCACCCCCTCTCTCTCCCCATCTCCCTCTCTCTCCTCACCCAACTTTCTTTCCTGTGGGTTAGAAGCAGCTCCGTGTGACAGACAGTGAATATCTCAAAAACATTTCCCTATCATGTCTGGTGCTGCTGCTGCGTCTCTGTTCTCTGACTATCTGTGTGTCCTGATGCAGCGTTGCAGATCAGCACTGTAGAATTGAGAGGTCTATTAGGATGATGAAGGCTTTAAGGTTCTGATACGGACTGATCTGTTGTACAATGACCACAGGAGATTGCTAGACACGCACAAACAGACCTGGGACCAGGCTATGAGGGATCTGCTTGACAGATTTAATTAACACTCACCAAAGACAGCAAAGAGAGACAGAGAGACAGAAGAGAGAGAGAGAGAGAGCAAGACAACAAGAGAGAGAGAGAGAAGAGAGGAGAGAGAGAGAGGAGAGAGAGAGAGAGAGAGAGAGGAGAGAGAGAGAGAGAGAGAGAGAGACAGAAGACAGAGAGAGAGAGAGACAGAGAGAGAGAGCGAGAGAGACACAGAAGAGGAGAGAAACAAATAATGCATGCTAAGCAGAATTAGGCTGATACCCACTATTATCAAACCCAGAAAAGAGCCGTTACATTCCACAACGACATAAAAGGAAGCGATTCCCAAACGTTCCATAACAAAGCCATCACCTACAGAGAGATGAACCTGGAGAAGAGTCCCCTAAGCAAGCTGGTCCTGGGGCTCTGTTGACAAACACACCCCTCAGAGCCCAGGACAGCAACACAATTAACACAACAAATCATGAGAAAACAAAAAGAGAATTACTTGACACATTGGAAAGAATTAACAAATGAACAGAGCAAACTGGAATTCGTTTTGGCCCTAAACAGAGAGTACACAGTGGAAGAATACCTGACCACTGTGCTGGACCCAAACTTAAGGAAAGCTATGACTATGTACAGCTCAGTGAGCATAGCCTTGCTTATTGAGAAAGGCCGCCGTAGGCAGACATGGCTTCAAGAGAAGAGACAGGCTATGTGCACACTGCCCACAAAATGAGGTAGAAACTGAGCTGCACTTCCTAACTCCTGCCAATGTATGACCATATTAGAGAGACATATTTCCCTCAAATTACACAGAACCTCAAAGAATTCGAAAACAAACCTGATTTTGATAAACTCCCATATCTACTGGGTGAAATACCACAGTGTGCCATCACAGCAGCAAGATTTGTGACCTGTTGCCACAAGAAAAGGTGCAACACTGAAGAACAAACACCATTGTAAATACAACCCATATTTATGAGAAAGAGAGAGAGAATCACTGTGCTGTAAGATGGGTCCTTCGATTTATATGTGAGATCTGTCTCGGGGCTAAGTGCTAAGTAGCATGGTGGTTAGAGCTTTGGGCCAGTAACCAAAAGGTTGCTAGATCATATCCCCGAGCTGACAAGGTAAAAATCTGTCGTTCTGCCCCTGACAAGGAGTTAACCCACTGTTCCTAGGCTGTCATTGTAAATAAGAATTTGTTCTTAACTGACTTGCCTGGTTAAATAAAGGTAAAATAAAACAAAAAATACAGGAGGCTGGTGATACAGGAGGCTGGTTATACAGGAGGCTGGTGATACAGGAGGCTGGTGATACAGGAGGCTGGTGATACAGAGGCTGGTGATACAGGATAGAACATAGCATCTCCCCATCTAGAGGATCTGTGTCAGACACTGAGGCCGTATGCCAAATGGCACCCTGTTCCCTATATAGTGCACTAGTTTATACCAGAGCCCTATGGCCCCTGTTCCCTATTTAGTGCACTAGTTTTTACCAGAGCCCAATTGCACCCTATTCCCTATATAGTGCACTAGTTTTTACCAGAGCCCAATTGCACCCTATTCCCTATATAGTGCACTAGTTTATACCAGAGTCCTATTGCACCCTATACCCTATATAGTGACCTAGTTTATACCAGAGTCCTATTGCACCCTATACCTATATAGTGCACTAGTTTTTTCCAGAGCCCAATTGGCACACTATTCCCTCATAGTGCACTAGTTTATACCAGGTCCTATTGCACCCTATTCCCTATCCAGAGTGTCTCTCTTCATCCAGAGTGTCTCTCTTCTAGCCAAGCGTCTGTGGATGTGTCTGTGTGTCCTGGTGTGTGTCCGGGTGTGTGTGTGTGTCTGTGTGTCCGGGTGTGTGTCCGGGTGTTGTGTGTGTCTGTGTGTCCGGGTGTCTGTGTGTCGGGTGTGTTTCAGGG
>NW_019942962.1:307175-321832 GCF_002910315.2 Salvelinus sp. IW2-2015
GTTAGGAGAAGTGAGAGGAAGAGAGGATGGAGTTGGCTGTTGAGAGAGAGACATGAAGAGAGGGATTGGAGTGGGCGTCTAGGGAGAGAGGGATGGAGTGGGCGTTAGGAGAGAGATGAAGAGAGGGATGGAGTGGGCGGAGGAGAGACATGAAGAGAGGGATGGAGTGGGGTTAGGAAGGGAGAGAAGGAAGAGAGGGATGGAGTGGGCGTTAGGAGAGACATGAAGAGAGGATGGAGTGGAGGGTGGTTAGAGAAAGAGAGGAAGAGAGGTGGAAGTGGGCGTTAGGAGAGACATGAAGAGAGGGATGGAGTGGGGTTAGGAGAGAGATGAAGAGAGGGATGGAGGTGGGCGTTTAGGAGAGAAGAGAAAGAGAGGGATGGAGTGGGCGTCTAGAGAGAAATGAAAGAGAGGGATGGAGTGGGCGTTGGGGGAAAAAAAGTTATTCCCCATTCTTCTCTGCAGATCCTTTCAAGCTCTGTCAGGTTGGATGAGAAAGCATCGCTGCACAGCTATTTTCAGGTCTCTCTAAGAGATGGTAGATCTCGAGTTCAAGTGCGGGCTCTGGCTGGGGCCACTCAAGGACATTTCAGGACTGTCCCCGAAGCCACTCCTGCGTGTCTTGGCTGTGTGCTTAGGGTCGTTGTCCTGTTGGAAGGTGAACCTTTGCCCCAGTCTGAGGTCCTGAGTGCTCTTGAGCAGCAGGTTTTCACCAAGATCTCTCTGTGCTTTGCTCTGTTCATTTTTCCCTCGGATCCTGACTAGTCTCCCAGTCCCTGTCGCTGAAAAACATCCCCACAGCATGATGCTGCCACCACCATGCTTCACTGTAGGGATGGTGCCAGGTTTCCTCCAGATGTGACACTTGGCATTCAGGCCAAAGAGTTCAATCTTGGTTTCATCAGACCAGAGAATCTTGTTTCTCATGGTCTGAGAGTCTTTAGGTGCCTTTTTGGCAAACTCCAGCGGGCTGTCATGTGCCTTTACTGAGGAGTGGCTTCCGTCTGGCCACTCTCAATAAAGGCCGATTGGTGGAGTGCTGCAGAGATGAGGTTGTTTCTTCTGGAAGGTTCTCCCATCTCCACAGAGGAACTCTGTAGCTCTGTCAGCAGTAGTAACCATTGGGTTCTTGATCACCTCCCTGACTGAAAATGGTCAAAAATGTACAAAGATCCAGGAAATAAAGAACCTTATGCGTTTCAGGTTAAAAAAAAAAAAACACAATGTTTATATCCCAGGACAAATTAACTAGCTAGCTAATGTCCATTAAAGTTTCATGTGTTCTGTTCCCCAAATGAATACAGTTGGTCATTGATGTCCTGATCACGTCTGGTGTTGAAGAACACAAATCAAACATACCCAGGATGGCGCACGATTCCCCGGTGTAGTCAGCATGTTACGGGTGTCCGACACTTAACGAAAAAGACATTACAAAGAACTACTTTACAAAGGAGATAAGTTGCATAGAGCCCCGGAGGGCGCTATGGGCCCTGGCTATAGTAGTGCACTATATAGGGAATAGGGCTCTGGTCTTATAGTAGTGCACTATATAGGGAATAGGGCTCTGGTCATATAGTAGTGCACTATATAGGGAATAGGGCTTTGGTCAAAAGTAAGTGCACTATATAGGGAATAGGGCTCTGGTCAAAGTAGTGCACTATATAGGGAATAGGGCTTGGTCAAAAGTAAAGTAGTGCACTATATAGGGAATAGGGCTCTGGTCAAAAGTAGTGCACTATACAGGGAATAGGGCTCTGATCTAAAGTAGTGCACTATATAGGGAATAGGGCTCTGGTCAAAAAAGTAGTGCACATATATAGGAAATAGGGCTCTGGTCAAAAGTAGTGGCACTATAATGGAAATAGCCTCTGTCCCAAATGGTATCCTATGTGTCTGTCTATGTTCACATGGTTGTTTTCCCCAAATTCACTTCAGTTCAATGTTATGTATCATAGAGTTGTTATCGACATGAACATAAGACTCCCCACAATGGGTTATGTATACTGGAGGGATAGAAAATAGAATGTGTTCTCAGTCAATTACCTGGTAAAATAAAGGGTAATAAATATGGTTAACGAATATAGGGTAATGAAAAGGGTAATGAATAAGGGTAATGAATAAGGGTTAATATGAATAAGGGTAATGAATAAGGGTAATGAATAAGGGTAATGAATAAGGGTAATTGAAAATGGGTCATTTTAATATGGCTAATCGGTAAGGGTTAATGAATAAGGGAAATGAATAAGGGTAATGAATAAAAAGGGTTAATGGAATAAGCGGTAATGGAATGATGGTCATTTTAATTATGGTAATCGGTGAAGGTAATGAATAAGGGTAATGAATAAGGGTAATGAATAAGGGTAATGAATAAGGGTAATGAATATGGGTCATTTTAATATGGCTAATCGGTAAGGGTAAAGAATAAGGGTAATCATTGTGGCTAATGAATACGGATAAGGTTTAAGGGTAATACATATGGTTAATGAATAAGGGTAATGTTTAAGGGTATTAAACAAGGGTAAGGAATAAGGGGAATTTTTAAGGTAATACGTATGGGTAATGAATAAGGGCATTAAACAAGGGTAATTAATAAGGGTCATTTTATTATTGCTAATGAAAACAGATAATGTTTAAGGGTAATTAATATGGTTAATGATTAAGGGTAATTAATATGGTTAATGATTAAGGGTAATTAATATGGTTAATGATTAAGGGTAATTAATATGGTTAATGATTAATGGTAATTAATATGGTTAATGAATAAGGGTAATTAATAAGGGTAATGAATAAGGGTAATGAATAAGGGTAATGAATAAGGGTAATTAATAAGGGTCATAAATAAGGGTAATTAATATGGTTAATGATTAATGGTAATTAATATGGTTAATGATTAATGGTAATTAATATGGTTAATGATTAATGGTAATTAATATGGTTAATGATTAAGGGTAATGAATAAGGGTAATTAATATGGTTAATGAATAAGGGTAATGAATAAGGGTAATTAATATGGTTAATGAATAAGGGTAATGAATAAGGGTAATTAATAAGGGTCATAAATAAGGTGTCACGCGGGGTGGGTGAGGAAGGAATCAGGAGCAGAGAGTTCCACTGGGAAAAGGTCTCTGGCACAAAATAGCCCAAACAACACAGGGCACGGACAGAACATATGACTACCCAAAACATTTTCCACCACAATTTGCAAATAAATTCATTAAAAATCCTACAATGTGATTTTCTGGATTTTTTTTTCTCATTTTGTCTGTCATAGTTGAAGTGTACCTATGATGGAAGTTACAGGCCTCTCTCATCTTTTTAAGTGGGAGAACTTGCACAATTGGTGGCTGACTAAATACTTTTTTGCCCCACTGTATACAGAAGAGTCTCAGGTTGAGTCGTACAGTAGAGATCAGATAGAAAATATGTCTGTGTGTTGTCCATTCCTCTGCAGCACCCTGCGATGCTCTCACTGTGCTGCCCTTTCCAACATCACAACAGCCCTCCGGTGCTCAACGCACCTTTAGAACAGACAGACCTTCACCCTCACAGACCCCCTGGGTCCCTCCATCCCTCTCATCCCTCTCCATCCCTCTCCTCCCTCTCATCCCTCTTCATCCCTCTCCTCCCTCTCCTCCCTCTCCTCACCTCTGCCTCCCTCTTCATCCTCTCTCATCCCTCTCCTGCTCCCTCCCCTCCCTCTTCATCCCTCTCCTCCCTCTCCTCCCCTCTCCTCCCTCTCATCCCTCTCCTCCTCTCCTCCCTCTCACTCCCTCTCCTCCTCTCCTCCCTCTTCTCCCTCTCCCCCTATCCTCCTCTCCTCCCTCCCATCCTCTTCATCCCCTCCTCCCTCTCCTCCCTCTCCTCCCTCTCCAATCCCTCTCCATCCCTCTCCCCCCTCACTCCCTCTCCTCCCTCTCCTCCTCTTCATCCCTCTCCTTCCCTCTCCTCCCTCTCCCTCCCTCTCCCACCTCTCCCATCGCCTCTCCTCCCTCTCCTCCTTCTTTCATCCTCTCCTCCCTTCATCCTCTCCTCCCTCTCCTCCTCTTCATCCTCCTCCCTCCTAACTCCTCCCTCTATCCCTCTCACTCGCCCTCTCCTCCTCTCCATCCCTCTCCTCCTCTTCACGTAACTCCCTGTCTCTCTCCTCCCTCTTCCCTCCCTCTCCTCGCCTGTCTTCATTGCGCTCGTCTCCTCCTCTCCTCCGCCTCTCCTCCCCTCCTTCATCCCTCTCCTCCTCTCGCATCCGCTACTCTCCCTCTCCATCACCTCTCCATCCCTCTCCTCCCCCTCATCCTTCCTTCATCCCTCTCCTCCCTCTCGCTGCCCTCTCCATCCCTCCATCCCTCTCCTCCCTCTCCTCCCTCTCCTCCCTCTCCCCTCTCCCTCTTCATCCCTCTCCTCCCCTTCCTCCCACTCTCCTCCTCTCCATCCCTCTCCATCCCTCTCCTCCTCTCCATCCTTCTTCATCCCTCTCTCCCTCTCCTCCTCTCCTCCCTCTTCATACTCTCCTCCTCTTCCTCCCTCTCCTCCCTCTCCTCCTCCCTCCCTCTCCATCCCTCTCCTCCTCTCCATCCCTCTCCTCGCCTCTCCTCCCTCCTCCCTCTCCATCCCTCTCCTCCCTCTCATCCCTCTCCATCTCTCCTCCCTCTCCTCCCTCATCCTCTCTCCTCCCTCCTCCCTCTTCACCCTCCTCCCTCTACTCCCTCTCCTCCTCTCATCCCTCTCCATCCTCTCCTCCCTCTCATCCTCTTCATCCCTTCTCCTCCTCTCCTCCCTCTCCCATCCCTCTCCATCCCTCTCCCTCCCTCTCCATCCCTCATCATCCTTCTTCTTCCCCAAGACAGACAGACAGACAACAGGCAGGCAAGGCAAGGCAGGAGACAGGCAGACAGACAGACAGACAGAACGTAGGCAGACAGACAGGTAGGCAGGCAGGCAGACAGGTAGCAGGCAAACAGACAGGTAGGCAGGAAGACGAAAACCATCACTAATTCAGAACATGCTGCTGAAGGAGGATTAATGGTGTGTGTGTGTGTGTGGGGGGGGGGGGGGGGGGTTTGCGTATAGTGTTTAGTTAACAGGAAGTCGACCTGGTGTAATGAATAGACCTGCTTCTGTACACTGCATAGTCTGACCTGGTAGGTAATGAATAGCCTGCTTCTGTACACTGCAATGTCTGACCTGGTGGTAATGGAATAGCCTGCCTGTACACTGCATAGTCCCTGATGGGAAGAATGCTGCTCGAATACAATCCTGGACGAATGAAAGCTGCTCACTTCTGATCTGAACTTTCTAGACATCAGCAGGTTCACGATTGATTGATCGATTGTTTTATTGTTTGATTGGTTGGTTGATTAGTCTGTTACTAGCATTTAGGAAGATACTACAGCAGCAGTCATTTCTAAAGCCGTATTCCTTGTTTTGGGTGAACATAGAGTAAAGCTATAATCTTATTTCCAACCATTGAAATGAAAAAAAAGCATCTATGCACTCACATTGGATAATGGCCATTTAATCCTTCAAATATCTTCGAGTGAAAGATTGAGTCTTTCTAAAAAATGCCAAACTCATGTCAGTCGTCCAAGTAAATCAAGCTAATGACTTGGATTTTATTCCAGTTCAAACTCACAATTGCCTTCTCTACAAGATGCAGCTCCTGAGAAACAGGAGCAGGCAGCTAAGAAGTTTGGTTTTGCTGTGGAAACAAAGAGAGACTTTTGACTTTTTAAGGGCACGGGGGAAGAAGACGTGATTTGAGTCCCGTCACTCAGAAGACGTTCAGTAAAAACTAAACTTCATTCCATTTAGGATGTGTCCATCACCTGTGAGCACGAAGTGGCGAGCAATCTCCGGGTCAGTTCAAAATATTTTAATTGTGCTGGGCCCAGAAAGTAATCTCGTTAGTTCACTATGTGTTACACATAGTGCCGGCCAAGAGTCACCTCACTTAGTCAGAAGGGTTCACTGCACCGGCCCAGAGAGTCACCTCCTTTACAGAATGGGGTTCACCTGACCGGCCAGAGAGTCACCTCCTTAGTCAGAATGGGGTTTCAGACCTGCACCGGCAGAGAGTCATCTCCTTAGTCAGACTGGGGTTCACCTGGACACGCGCCCAGAGAGTCACCTCTTAGTCCAGAATGGGGTCTCACCTGCACCGCCAGAGAGTCCCTCCTTAGTCACGAAGGGGGTTCACCTGACCGCCAGAGAGTCACTCCTTAGTCAAGAAGGGGTCACCTGGCACGGCCCAGAGAGTCCCACTCCTTAGTCAAGAATGGGGTTCACGCTGCACGGCCACAGAGGTCACCTCCTTAGTAGAATGGGTCACCTGCGACGGCCCAGAGAGTCACCTCCTTAGTCAGAATGTGGGGTTCACCTGCCACCGGCCCAGAGAGTCCACCTACCTTAGTCAGAATGGGGTTCACCTGTGCACCGGCCCAGAGAGTCACCTCCTTAGTCAGAATGGGGTTCACCTGGACCGTGCCAGAGAGTCACCTCCTTAGTCAGAAATGGGTCCTGGACCGGCCCAGGATCCCTTAGTCAGAATCACGCTGCACTGCCAGACCACCTGAAAGGTTAGCAAAGGAGTCACCTCCTTAGTCAGAATGGGGTTCACCGAACGCCTCTAGCCCGGGTCCCGACGCCAGAGGGAGTCACCTCCTCTAGTCAGAATGGGGTTCACCTGCGCCAGGTCAACCTTTGTCCAGAGGGGTCACCGACGCAGAGTCACCTCTTCAGTGGGTCGCTCTGAGAGGCCAGATCACTTGCAATGGGGTCACCGCGTCAGAAGGTTCCCCAGCCATGGCACTGGCCCCCAGAGAGTCACTCCTTAGCCAAGAATGGGTTCACCTGAACCGGGGATATCCGAAGGGGTTAGACGGCCCAGAGGTCCCATGCAGATGGCAACTGGCGGCAGAGTCCCCCTTAGTGAGGACTGAAGGAGGAACCGAATATGGAAAACCGCTTTCTCGTAGCTCTTCCGCCTCTCGTTGCTCTTCCGCCTCTCGCTAGCTCTTCCGCCTCTCGTTACTCTTCCGCCTTCATTAGCTCTTCCGCTTCACGCTAGCTTCTTCCGCCTCTCGCCTGCTCTTCCGCCTCTCGTTAGCTCTTCGCCTCTGCTAGCTCTTCCGTCACGCTAGCTCTTCCGCTCACCTAGCTCTTCCGCCTCTCGTTAGCTCTTGCCTCCTCGTTAAGTCTTCCACCTCTCGCTAGCTCTTCTGCCACGCTAGCTTTCGCTCCGTACCCGCCTCTCGTTAGCTCTTCCGCCTCTCCGGTTAGCTCTTCCACCTCGCGCTTTCTACTGCCTCACGATGCTCTTCCCGCCTCTCGTTAGCTCTTCCCGCCCTCTCGTCTTCTGCTCACCTACTTCCGCCTTCGTTCTCAGCTCTCGTTAGCTTTCCCTCGTCCCGCTCTTCGCTAGCTCTTCCCCACTTTGGTAGTAAACATAAAGCCTAACATCTGGTGTTTTTACCTGTAAGTTATTTCTTTGTACACTCCTCATCCTAACTTGGTTTGAGTTTTCGCCTTTTGCTTTGTATTTTCTGAGGGAAAATCTAGTGGCACCAATGGTGGCGGAATGTCTCCACTTTTCTAGTTGCCTCGTCAACTTTTCCAGTGGGAATCTCCATGGGTGTTTTTCAGAAACCGTTTAAGACCCATTCTGTTTATTTGGTTATTGTCGAAGTGCCCTCCTTGTTTGTTCCCTTTCTGTTCAGCGACGTAATGTATGTTTTGGCTTTAGAGAACAATAACACCACTGTCTTGTTATTCTCCTCCAATAGATCTGTAACTCAGACTGGTTGTGTTCCTGTCGCTGTGCTAACCATTCGTCTGAAGGGCCGCCTGGAGAAGCGTGCAGAGGCGACGGGGTCGTCCTGACGACAACCCAATGCACGAGCGCGCCTCACACCTTCAACAGAAGACATCTTGCCCTTGGTCAACATACTCCAGGAGAGGGGACTCATCGTCCAACGTGCCGTTTCTGCGTCTGTGTCTGGGTAAGTGTGGTGTGTGTGTGGTGTGTGTGTGTGTGTGTGTGTGTGTGTGTGTGTGTGTGTGTGTGTGTGTGTGGTGTGTAGCAGTTTTTAAGCGTTGTCTATGGTGTTTACCACTCAGCAGCTGGACCCTAATTCCTAGTTGCGGGTTAACAAAGGGGTACCAATTTGTTTCCTTCATTATAACCTGGTCCTATCTGTTGAAGAGTAAAGACTTGACAGACAGGGTATATACCTGTCCTAATAATTGAAGAGTAAGAACTGACAGACAGGGAGTAATTCATTACCTGTCCTATTGTTGTGAGAGAGTAAACTGACAGCAGGGATTAGCCTGTCCTATTGTTGACAGAGCTAAGACTGAAGACAGGGTATTACTAACCTGTCCTATTAGTTGAGAGAGTAAGAACTGACAGACAGGGTACTTAGCTGTCGCTATGTTGAAGATGTAAGACTGACAGACCAGGGTATTACTACCTGTCCTATTGTTGAGAGAGTTTGAATACTGACAAGAACAGGGTATTACCCTGTCCTA
Source organism: Salvelinus sp. IW2-2015 (assembly GCF_002910315.2). Classification (NCBI taxonomy): domain Eukaryota; kingdom Metazoa; phylum Chordata; class Actinopteri; order Salmoniformes; family Salmonidae; genus Salvelinus; species Salvelinus sp. IW2-2015. Next base: position 315,699 of record NW_019942962.1, read on the forward strand.
TATGACAGAGTAGAACTGAACAGACAGGGTATTATTAGCCTGTCCATTATTGAGAGAGTAAGCGACAGACCAGTGGTATTACATTCCTATTTATTGAGCAGGTAAGACTGACAGACAGGGTAATTATTACCTGTCTAATTGTTGAAAAGAGTAAGACTGACAGACAGGGTATTACCTGTCCTATTATTGAGAGAGTAAGACTGAAGACAGGGTATTACCTGTCCTAATTGTTTGAGAGAGTAAACTGACAAGACAGGGCTATTACCTGTCCTATTATTAGAAGATAAGACTGACAGACAGGTATATCCTGTCCTAACTTGTTGAGAGAGTAAGACTGACAGACAGGGTATTACCTGTCCTATTATTGAACAGAGGTAAGACTGACAGACAGGGTATTTATTACCTGTCCCTATTGTTGAACTAGAGCTAAGCTGCAGACAGGGTATTACCCTGTCCCTCATATTGACACGAGTAAGACTACAGCAGGGTAATTTATTACCTGTCCTATTGTGAGAGAGTAAAGACTGACAGACAGGGTTATTACCTGTCCTATTATTGACAGAGTAGACTTGACAGACAGGGTATTTATTACCTGTCCTATTTGTTTGATGGAGAGTAAAGACTGACAGAACAGGGTATTACCTGTCCATTATTGAGAGAGTAAGACTGACAGAGCAGGGTATTTATTACCTGTCCTAGTTGTTGAGAGGTAAGACTGAACAGACAGGGTATTTTATTTCTCTCCCTTGAACAAACACTTGACAGCATTGTCCTATTCATTGACAGCATTGTCCTCGGAGGGTGTCCAGAATCATATTCATTGCAATAAAGAGTCCCCGGTTTTGCCAACTTTTTTCCAGTCTGTTCTGTTTGTTGATCTGTCCATACGTCTGCCATCACCTGGACAGGAGCCTTGTACACAAGCCACAACAAACACACACACACACACACCACACACACACCACAACACACACGACACAGCCACGACACACACACACACACACAACAGCACAACCACACACACACACACACAACACACACACACACACACACACAACACACACACACGGAGAATCAGTACCATTAAACGTCTGTTGATTACATTCGAGCACGGACAGCAAAAGGCTGTGTGATTGTATCTATTGTCCCGTGTGTTGTGTGTGTGTGTGTGTGTGTGTGTGGTGTGTTGTGTGTGTGTGTGTGTGTGTGGTGTAGGTGTGTGTGGTGTGTGTGTGTGTGTGTGTGTGTGTGTGTTGGTGTGTGTGTGTGTGTGTTGTGTGTGTGGTGTGTGTGGTGTGTGTTGTGGTGTGTGTGTGGGCTGTGAGCCATGTTGTTAGGGAAGCAAGGGCAAAGTCCTAGAGGAAAAAACTGCCTCAGTCTGCTTTCCACAGACACTGGGAGATGAATTCACCTTTCAGTAAGGACAATAACCTAAAACATCAAGGCCGAAATATACACTGGAAGTTGCTTACTAATAAGACAGGGAATGTTCTGAGTGGGCGAGTTACAGTTTTGACTTAAATCGTCTTGAAGAATCTATGGCAAGACTTGAAAAATGGCTTGTCTATCAATGATCAACAACGCAACTGACAGAAGTTTGTACTCAATACTGATTGGTCATTGTCTTCTCCATGGTAGAGTGGAAAGTGCCTGCAGGTACTAAAACCTAGATGACCCAGCCTATGTAAGAATACAGTAATGTAACATTTACAATGAAAGTGGTTTGTAAAGGATGGTAACATTAATACTGCACAAGAAAGTGGTTGTTTTCCATCTTATTTGATTCAACGAAAAATATTTCAATTTGACCGTTTGTGCTTTGGTGTCTTTTGCCCTATAACTTGGCATCTTTGATGTGAATGTTTACGACAGGGTTTTGTTCATTTCGAATTCTAATTAGACTAATGATGGGCTTAGAAGGACAAGGACAAAACGCTTATCCAACTTCCAATAATGTATCCTGCAAAGATCTATACTTAAATAGAATCTTACCCCCCACTCCTCAAGTACCCTACCCTCAGTCACCTCCCCCCTCCACGCACACTACCCTCTCAGACCATCCTACCGCTCAGCATCACTAACCCCTAGCAATCACTCCCTCAGTATCCTCCGACTCAGTACCTACCTCAGACCCACCCCCTAGACATCCCACGCCCTCAGCAGGCACTAACCCCTCAGCAGCACTACGCCCTCAGTACCGCCCTACCGGCGTCGCAAACTACTCAGTACCAGCCTACCCCTCAGTCACTACCGGCCCCTATCGTGACTACCCTAGCACTACCCTCCATCCTACCCTCAACCCCTACCCGCATCACTACCCTCACATCACTACCCTCAGTACCCACCCTATACACCCTACCACCTCAGACACTACCCGCTCAGCACACTAACCCCCTCAGCTACCTACCCCGTCAGACATTCACTACCGCCCCTCAGTAACCCCTACCCCCCAGATACCTACCCCATCAGCACTACCTCACAGAACTACCCCTCAGCATCACTACCCTCAGCATCACTACCCCCTCAGTACCCCTACCTCCTCAGAGCAAACCCTACCCGCCTCAAGACATCACTACCCCTCAGTACCTACCCCCTCAGCATCACTACCCCCGCGCCTAGCATCACTACCCCCCTCAGTACCACCTACCCATCAGCAATCACTACCCCCTCAAGTACCCCTACCATCAGCAATCACTCCCCATTCAGCATCAACTACCGGCCCTCAGTACCCCTAACCCCCTCAGTACCACCTACCCCCTCAAGTCATCACTACCCCCTCAGCATCACTACCCCTCAGTCCCTACCCCCATCAGCCATCAACTACCCCCTCAAGCAATCACTACCCGCAGCCCTCAGTAACCCTCCCCCTTAGTAACCCTACCGCCCGTCAGTAACCCCTACCCCCTTCAGCATCACTACCCCCCTCAGCAGCACTACCACCCATCAGTGCATCACTACCCCGTCAGTACCCTACCCCTCAGATCAGCAACTGAACCCCCTCAGCAGCACTACCTCCTCAAGCAGCACTACCGTACCCTCCTCAGCAGCGACTAACCCCCCCTCAGCAAGCAAACACCGCTCAGCAGAGCTACCCCCTCAGCACCCCCAAAGCTAGGGTACTCAAGAGCCTTACCTAGCCTGGGCCAAATTCACCCTCAATCACCTTCCAACCGTGTAACAACACCCACCTATATTTCTAGGTTGAAAAATGACAGAGGATTTAATATCCACACTCTTTGGTATAATGAAGGAAGAATCTAAACAATACGACTACAATTAAGAGGGCAAATAACAGGAAGCGAATGTTGGGGGGGGGAAGCAGTAACAAGGAAGTTTGCCATAAAAGTGAGAAAATAGAAATCCGTAAAATGAAATGTTAGCGCAGACTACTCAGCACAGTCGTGGATGTCTTTTTTTGTGTCCCATTTAAAATCATCGTTAAAAGCCACTTCGGTTCCTGATTTCACTGACACTGTCTCTGGGTTCTCAATGCTAATCTCATTCAGATCAGCAAAACGGCGCTTGCTCCAATGAAATTGCTTGGCTAACGCTGCCCGGTGCATATAATTAAAATACTGTGTCTTAACTTGGGTAAACCTAGCCAGCAATACAGACTGGTCTCTAAACCTTGGGTACTAGCCAGCATCAGACTGCTCTACCTTTGGGTAACCCTAGCCAGCATCAGGTGGCTCTACTTGGGTAACCATAGCCAGCCATCAGACTGTCTCTATACCTTGGGTAACCTAGCTGCGATCAGAGCTTGTCTCTACCGCTTTTGGGTAACCGTGAGCCAGCAAATACTTAGACTGGTCTCGGTACTGTGGGGTTTAATCACTAGCCATAAGCATCAGAAACTGGCTCTAGACAGGTAATGCCAGATTGGGTGGTATTATGCACTGACTGGCCACGCCATCGACTGGTTCTTCTAACCTTGGGCTAACACTTAAGCCCAGCATCAAGACTGGTCCTCTAACAACCGCCCAGGGTTAGGGGCCCAGGTAGGCGGAGACCTATAGGCCCCTAGCAAATGTCTGACAGTGAGCTGGCGAGTGGTTTCCTACGCAAAATAGTTGCGCAGAAGCTACTTGGGTGGAACCTTAGTCCCAGCATCACAAGCACTGTCCAAGGTACTACTTGGAGGCATAAGTCCTCGTAACTGCGCAGCATCAAGTGGCGGTGCGTCCCGTAGGCTATTAGCCCAAGGTGCCGCCACGACAGTCCGATTGTGCGATAGACCTGGCGTGGTACTCGGACACGGCGTAGCCAGGCTTATACACAAACAGACTGGTCTTACCCCATATCCTATCCTCTCTAATCGTCTCTCACGCATCTCTGTCCCGTGGTTCCTATCTCGCTCGCAGGCCTACGCTCGCTCGCGTGGCTTATGTGGGTAATAGTCTAGGCCCTCTCTGTACCTCGCAATCAGGCTGTCTCGTAAACCTTGGGTAACCCCTAGCCAGCAATCAGACTGTCTGGGCTAAAGAGCCAGTCCCGCCTTGATGGGCTAGGCATAAGGTCTTACCTAGCCAGCGACACGCTGTCTTCCTCCTCCCCTCTCCAGGAACTCTCTTGGAGCTGTATAGTGGATACATTTATCATCCTTCTATCTATAGGGATGGATAGAAGACCTACCAGGTCCTCATCATGGGGCTGGCCTCCGGTGTGGATGTCTTGGGTAGTGCTTAGTAGGGTTAATACTCTCTCACCTTGGTAAACTCACGAAAGGATGCCAACGCAATCGCGAAGACACATACTGCTCTCTGGGATGTAGTAGTCAGCCTTCTACCTGATGCTTGAGGTAACAGGCTACGCCTCAGCCATGAGGTTACCAGGGCCTGGCTCCTCCTGGTGTAGGTGGTTCTAGAACGCCAAGCAGAACAAGGAATTGGGTAAGAGAACGACGAGTCCTTAGAATTGCGCAGTCAAGTCGAGACTGGTGCCTATGCTGGGGATTGTAGATCGTCTCTATCCATACGGTATTGGGGAAGGATGCCGAACATAAGGCCTACCTGCGCCTGCATCAAGCGTCTGGATACGGCCTCTTCTGAGGCTGTAGTCGGTCCTCTACTAAAGGACCGTACAAGATTGTGCGAAGGCTAACGGTGCCTCATTAGCCGTAGCACGAAACAAGCCTCAAGTGACCATTTGTGACACGGTTACGCTGTCCTCTTCTCGCGCTGTTCAGTGGGCTGATAGCTGTCAGAGCAATTACATCAGAGGCTAAGAAGTTAGAGTGTTACGTTCAGGATCGTCAATGATATGCGGGGACATCTGACGATGCGTCTCTTGCCTATGCTGTATAAACTATTGAGTACGGTGTATCGACTACAGCTATTAAATTTATAACGTTCTCAGTCGGACATACTAAGCTCTAAAGGGCTAGTGTCCTTGGGTAACATAGCCTGCATCAGACTGTTTCTCTACTCTTGGGTAAACCTAAGCGCTGCCATCAGACTGTCCCATATTGGACTATGTAGGTATACCAAGCACAGCCATACAGACGTTCTCTTACCTGGGTAACCTAGCCTGCTTATTCAGGCGTGTGCGCTCTACCTTGGGTACTAGCCTGCAATCTAGACTGTCTTCTACCGTTGGGTACCTAGGCCGGGCAGTCGGCTGTCTCTCCCGTTGGGGTAAGCGCTGAGTCGCTGCATCGGCTGTACATCGATGCCTTTGGGCACTGCTAGGCTGTCTCGTCTGCTCTCTCCTGAGCTGTTAGTGGATATATTGTCTCTATCCTTGGGGGTAACCTAGCCTGCTCAGGCTGTCCTCTGGGATGTAGTGGTCTCTACCCTGGTATACTAGGCCAGCATCAGCCTGTTCCTTGGGATGTATTGTTCTTCTCCTTGGGTAACCTAGCCTGCATCAGGCTGTCCTCTCTGGCTGTAGTTGTCCTTCCTACCTTGGGTAACCTGCCAGCATAGGTTTTTTCGTGCTCCTCTCTCGTCTCTCCGGGTCTGTCAGGAGTATATTGGGTCTCTACCTTGGGTAACCTAGCCTGTCAGCAGACTGTCTCTACTTTGGGTAAACCTAGCAGCATCAGACTGTTCTAGCTGGGTTAGCCTAGGCCAGCGTTGTAGGCTGTCTCTACCTTGGGTAACTGCTAGCCCCAGTACATGCAGAGCTGTTCTTCT
>NW_019942962.1:322075-328324 GCF_002910315.2 Salvelinus sp. IW2-2015
CCCTTACCCTCCACTATAAAAACTAGACTGGTAAAACCCTACCCACTAACCCTCCACTATAAACACTAGACTGGTAAAACCCTATCCACTAACCCTCCACTATAAAAACTAGACTGGTATTGAACCCTGTGGCACACCACAGGATATCTTGGCCCTGGTAGATGCACAGCTGTTTGCATAAACACATTGTTCTCTATCATAAACATGACTATATAACCAATTATATGTATAATCATGAAAACCGTAATAATGCAATTTAGAAGGTGATATTTCATGACCAACCGTGTCAAACGCTTTGGATAAATCCAAAAAGGTGCCAAGAGCATATTAATTGTTGTTAAGGGCTGTAAAGATTTAATGCACAAGTTGCAAAAGAGACATATCTGTGGAGTAGTTTTTACAAAAACCATATTGGTGCTCATATAGAATACAGTGTGATTTATATACTTCCACATTCTCTTATACAACAATTTTTCTAGGATTTTAGTAAAACATGGTAGTACAGCTACTGCTCGGCCTCCGACCGCAAGGCACTACAGAGGATGGTGCGTACGGCCCAGTACATCACCGGGGCCAAGCTTCCTGCCATCCAGGACCTCTATACCAGGCGGTGTCAGAGGAAGACCCTAAAATTGTTAAAGACTCCAGCCATCCTAGTCATAGACTGTTCTCTCTGCTACCGCATGGCAAGCTGTACCGGAGCGCCAAGTCTAGGTCCAAGAGGCTTCTAAACAGCTTCTACCCCCAAGCCATAAGACTGCTGAACAGCTAATCAAATGGCTACACAGACTATTTGACAGAGAGGAACCCACACTCACAAAAAAAGTTATTAAATTCACATGAAATAACATCAAGATCACTATAGGAATTATTTCCAACAATAACTTGAGATGGAATAGTTGTAGATGTCTTTTTATTATTCAACGGTTGATTGAGGATTTTCCAAGGTGGACTTTATATTAGTTAAGGATTCTGGGAGGTTGTTTGTAAAATATATTTTTTGGGGATATCCAAAGTAGGTGAGTAAATTTGTGAGGAACTTCTTATAGTTCAGGTTTCCAGAACATTCTGCTGCTCTCTTACATGGTTAAACCAAGGGAAAGCAGTGGTGAAATACAGAACCTTCTGCTGCTCTTACATGGTTTAACTAAGGGAAAGCAGTGGTGAAATACAGAACCCGTCTGCTGCTCTCTTACATGGTTTAACTAAGGGAAAGCAGTGGTGAAATATAGAGTTGAAAGACGTGAGAAAAGTCTGGTAAGCAGACTCCACATTGGCCTGGTTAAAAACATTTCCCCATGAAATATCATCAATCAACATCTTAAATGGCTCACAATTACTTTAGTTAAATATTCTACATTTAATGATATGAATCATTCCCATCTGTTCATTTCCAGCTGCCAAAGAGAAGAGAAAAAATGAAAAGTATATCTGTATTAGCCACATTATTCAAAACGTTATCAATAAGGGTGTCAGATGAACTGGTCACTCTGTGGTCTTATAGATGAGGGGACACAGATAGATGGAGTATAAAGTATGTCACTCTGTGGTCTTATAGATGAGGGGACACAGATAGATGGGTATAAAGTATGTCACTCTGTGGTCTGATAGATGAGGGACACAGAATAGATGGAGATATAAAGTATGTCACTCTGTGGTCTGATAGATGAGGAGACACATAGCTGGAGTATAAAGTATGTCACTCTGTGGTCTTATAGATGAGGGGACACAGATAGATGGAGGATTAAAGATGTCACTCTGTGGTCTGATAGATGAGGGGACACAGATAGCTGGAGTATAAAGTATGTCACTCTGTGGTCTTATAGATGAGGGGACACAGATAGATGGAGTATAAAGTATGTCACTCTGTGGTCTGATAGAATGAGGGGAACAGATAGATGGAGGATAAAGAATGTCACTCTGTGGTCTTTATAGATGAGGGACACAGATAGATGGAGTATAAAGTATGTCACTCTGTGGTCTTATAGATGAGGGGACACAGATAGATGGAGTATAAAGTATGTCACTCTGTGGTTTATAGATGATGGGACACAGATAGATGGAGTATAAAGTATGTACTCTGTGGTCTTATGATGAGGGACACAGATAGATGGAGTATAAAGTATGTCACTCTGGGGTCTGATAGATGAGGGGACACAGATAGATGGAGTATAAAGTATGTCACTCTGTGTCTGATAAGATGAGGGACACAGAGCTGAGTATAAAGTATGTCACTCTGTGTCTTATAGATGAGGGGACACAGATAGATGGAGTATAAAGTATGTCACTCTGGTCTGATAGATGAAGGGACACAGATAGCTGGGAGTATAAGTATGTCACTTCGTGGTCTTATAGATGAGGGGACACAGATAGATGGAGTATAAAGTATGTCACTCTGTGGTCTGATAGATGCGGGGACACGATAGATGGAGTATAAAGAATGTCACTCTGTGGTCTTATAATGAGGGGACACAGATAGATGGAGTATAAAGTATGTCACTCTGTGTCTTATAGATGAGGGGACACAGATAGATGGAGTATAAAGAATGTCACTGTGGTCTGATAGACAGGGGACACAGATAGATGGAGTATAAAGTATGTCACTCGTGGTCTGATAGATGAGGGACACAGATAGCTGGAGTATAAAGTATGTCACTCTGTGGTCTTATAGATGAGGGGACACAGATAGATGGAGTATAAAGAATGTCACTCTGTGGTCTGATCATGAGGGGACACAGATAGTGGAGTATAAAGTATGTCACTCTGGTCTGATAGATGAGGGACACAGATAGTGGAGTAATAAGTATGTCACTCTGTGGTCTTATAGATGAGGGACACAGATAGATGGAGTATAAGAATGTCACTCTGTGTCTGATACATGAGGGACACAGATAGATGGAGTATAAGGATTCAAAAAAAGTCCAGTTGCCAGGACCACCAATACAAATTCCATCTAGACACCGTTGCCCTAGAGGAACTAAGATCAGCACCACAGGTAACTTCACACAAGCTGTGAAAGATCTGAGAGACAATGCAAGAAGGACCTTCTACTCGATCAAAAGAAAACATAAATTCGACATACCAATTAGATCTGGCTAAAAATACTTGAATCAGTCATAGAACCATTGGCCTTTATCATTGTGAGGTCTGGGGTCCACTCACCAACCAAGAACTCACAAATGGGACAAACACCAAATTGACACTGCATGCAGAATTCTGCAAAAATATCCTCAGTGTAGAACGTAAATAGCCAAATAAGCATGCAGAGCAGGATTAGGCCAATACCCGCTAATTACCCAACCAAATCATGAGAAAACAAAAAGATAATTACTTGACATTGGAAAAAATTTACCAAAAAAACAGAGCAAACTAGAAGGCTATTTGGCCCTAAACAAAGAGTACACAGTGGCAGAATCCTGACAACTGTAACTGACCCAAACTTAAGGAAAGCTTTGACTATGTATAGACTCAGTGAGCATAGCCTTGCTATTGAGAGAGGCTGCCGTTGCAGACCTGGCTGTCTAGAGAAGACAGGCTATGTGCACACTGCCCACACAATGAGGTGGAAACGGAGCTGCACTTCCTAACCTCCTGCCAAATCTATGACCAATTAGAGACACATATTCCCTCAGATTACACAGAACCGCAAGAATTCCAAAACAAATACCATTTTGATTAATCCCTTATCTATTGATTGAAATACCACAGTGTGCCATCACAGCAGCAAGATTTGTGACTTGAACTGCATTGTTGATTAAGGGCTTGTCAGTCAGCATTTCTCTGTAAGGTTGAAGAACAAACACCTTTGTAAATACAACCTATATTATGTTAATTTTCCCTTTTGTAATTTAACTATTGCACATCATTACAACACTATATATAGACATAATATGACATTTGAAATGTCTTTATTCTTTTGGACCTTTTGTGAGAGTAACGTTTACTGTTAATCTTTTATTGTTTATTACAATTTTGTTTTATATCAATTTCAAATCAAATGAAATAAATTTATTTGGCACATGCGCCGATATAACAGGTGTAGTAGACCTTACAGTGAAATGCTGAATACAACAGGGTAGTAGACCTTACAGTGAAATGCTGAATACAACAGGTGTAGAGACCTTACAGTGAAATGCTGAATAAACAGGTGTAGTAGACCTTCAGTGAAATGCTGAATACAACAGGTGTAGTAGACCTACAGTGAAATGCTGAATACAACAGGTGTAGTAGACCTCACAGTGAAATGCTGAATATAACAGGTGTAGTAGACCTTACAGTGAAATGCTGAATACAACAGGTGTAGTAGACCTTACATGAAATGCTGAATACAACAGGTGTAGTAGACCTTACAGTGAAATGCTGAATACAACAGGTGTAGTAGACCTTACAGTGAAAGCTGAATACAACAGGTGTAGTAGACCTTACAGTGAAATGCTGAATACAACAGGTGTAGTAGACCTTACAGTGAAATGCTGAATACAACAGGTGTATAGACCTTACAGTGAAATGCTGAATACAACAGGTGTAGTAGACCTCACAGTGATGCTGAATACAACAGGTGTAGTAGACCTCACAGTGAAATGCTGAATCACACACGGTGTAGTAGACCTCACAGTGAAATGCTGAATACAACAGGTGTAGTAGACCTCACAGTGAAATGCTGAATACAACAGGTGTAGTAGACCTCACAGTGAAATGCTGAATACAACAGGTGTAGTAGACCTCACAGTGAAATGCTGAATACAACAGGTGTAGTAGACCTTACAGTGAAATGCTGAATACAACAGGTGTAGTAGACCTTACAGTGAAATGCTGAATACAACAGGTGTAGTAGACCTTACAGTGAAATGCTGAATACAACAGGTGTAGTAGACCTACAGTGAAATGCTGAATACAACAGGTGTAGACCTTACAGTGAAATGCTGAATAAAACAGGTGTAGTAGACCTCAGTGAAATGCTGAATACAAAAGGTGTAGTAGACCTCACAGTGAAATGCTGAATACAACAGGTGTAGTAGACCGTACAGTGAAATGCTGAATACAACAGGTGTAGTAGACCGTACAGTGAAATGCTGATACACAGGTGTAGTAGACCTTACAGTGAAATGCTGAATCAACAGGTGTAGTAGACCTCAGTGAAATGCTGAATACAACCGGTGTAGTAGACTTACAGTGAATGCTGAATACAACCGGTATAGACCTTACAGTGAAATGCTGAATACAACAGGTGTAGTAGACCTCAGTGAAATGCTGAATACAACAGGTGTAGTAGACCTCACAGTGAAATGCTGAATACAACAGTGTAGTAGACCTCACAGTGAAATGCTGAATACAACAGGTGTTTTTTTTTTATTTTATTTTTATTTTTTATTTCACCTTTATTTAACCAGGTAGGCTAGTTGAGAACAAGTTCTTCATTTGCAACTGCGAACTGGCCAAGATAAAGCATAGCAGTGTGAACAGACAACACAGAGTTACACATGGAGTAACAATAAACAAGTCAATAACATGGTAGAAAAAAAAGAGATCTATACAATGTGTGCAAAGGCATGAGGTAGGCAATAAATCGAATAATTACAATTTAGCAGATTAACACTGGAGTGATAAATCATCAGATGATCATGTGCAAGAAGAGTACTGGTGTGCAAAAGAGCAGAAAGTAAATAAATAAAAGCAGTATGGGGGGTGAGGTAGGTAAATTGGGTGGGTAGTTTACAGATGGACTATGTACAGCTGCACGCGATCGGTTAGCTGCTCGGATAGCAGATTTTTAAAGTTGTTGAGGGAGATAAAAGTCTCCAACTTCAGAGATTTTTGCAATTCGTTCCAGTCGCAGCAGCAGAGAACTGGAAGGAAAGGAGTCCAAATGAGGTTTTGGCTTTAGGGATGATCAGTGAGATACACCTGCTGGAGCGCGTGCTGCGGGTGGGTGTAGCCATCGTGACCAGTGAACTGAGATAAGCGGCACTTTACCTAGCATAGCCTTGTAGATGACCTGGAGCAGTGGGTCTGACGACGACATGTAGCGAGGCCAGCCGACTAGGGCATACAGGTCGCAGTGTGGGTGATAAGGTGCTTTAGTAACAAAACGAATGGCACTGTGTAAACTGCATCCAGTTTTGCTGAGTAGAGTATTGAAGCTATTTTGTAGATGACATCGCCGAAGTCGAGGATCGGTAGGATAGTCAGTTTACTAGGGTAAGTTTGGCGGCGTGAGTGAAGGAGGCTTTGTTGCGGAATAGAAAGCGA
>NW_019942962.1:329662-353395 GCF_002910315.2 Salvelinus sp. IW2-2015
TCAGCATGAACTGGCACTCTTGTGGTCTATTAGATGAGGGGACACAGATAGATGGAGTATAAAGTATGTCACTCTGTGGTCTTATAGATGAGGGGACACAGATAGATGGAGTATAAAGTATGTCACTCTGTAGTCTTATAGATGAGGGGACACAGATAGATGGAGTATAAAGTATGTCACTCTGTGGTCTGATAGATGAGGGGACACAGATAGATGGAGTATAAAGTATGTCACTCTGTGGTCTGATAGATGAGGGGACACAGATAGCTGGAGTATAAAGTATGTCACTCTGTGGTCTTATAGAGAGGGGACACAGATAGATGGAGTATAAAGTATGTCACTCTGTGTCTGATAGATGAGGGGACACAGATAGCTGGAGTAAAAAGTATGTCACTCTGTGGCTTATAGAGGAGGGGACACAGATAGATGGAGTATAAAGTATGTCACTCTGTGGTCTGATAGATGAGGGGACACAGATAGATGGAGTATAAAGAATGTCACTCTGTGGTCTTATAGATGAGGGGACACAGATAGATGGAGTATAATATATGTCACTCTGTGGTCTTATAGATGAGGGGACACAGATAGATGGAGTATAAAGAATGTCACTGTGGTCTGATAGACGAGGGGACACAGATAGATGGAAGTGGAGTATAAAGTATGTCACTCTGTGGTCTTATAGATGAGGGGACACAGATAGATGGAGTATAAAGAATGTCACTCTGTGGTCTGATACATGAGGGGACACAGATAGATGGAGTATAAGGGATTCAAAAAAAGTCCAGTTGCCAGGACCACCAATACAAATTCCATCTAGACACCGTTGCCCTAGAGGAAACTAAAGATCAGCACCACAGGTAACTTCCACAAAGCTGTGAAAGATCTGAGAGACAATGCAAGAAGGACCTTCTACTCGATCAAAAGAAACATAAAATTCGACATACCAATWAGGATCTGGCTAAAAATACTTGAATCAGTCATAGAACCKATTGGCCTTTATCATTGTGAGGTCTGGGGTCCACTCACCAACCAAGAACTCACAAAATGGGACAAACACCAAATTGACACTGCATGCAGAATTCTGCAAAAATATCCTCAGTGTAGAACGTAAATAGCCAAATAATGCATGCAGAGCAGGATTAGGCCAATACCCGCTAATTACCCAACCAAATCATGAGAAAACAAAAAGATAATTACTTGACACATTGGAAAAAATTTACCAAAAAAACAGAGCAAACTAGAAGGCTATTTGGCCCTAAACAAAGAGTACACAGTGGCAGAATACCTGACAACTGTAACTGACCCAAACTTAAGGAAAGCTTTGACTATGTATAGACTCAGTGAGCATAGCCTTGCTATTGAGAGAGGCTGCCGTTGGCAGACCTGGCTGTCTAGAGAAGACAGGCTATGTGCACACTGCCCACACAATGAGGTGGAAACGGAGCTGCACTTCCTAACCTCCTGCCAAATCTATGACCATATTAGAGACACATATTTCCCTCAGATTACACAGAACCGCAAAGAATTCCAAAACAAATACCATTTTGATTAACTCCCTTATCTATTGATTGAAATACCACAGTGTGCCATCACAGCAGCAAGATTTGTGACCTTGAACTGCATTGTTGATTAAGGGCTTGTCAGTCAGCATTTCTCTGTAAGGTTGAAGAACAAACACCTTTGTAAATACAACCTATATTTATGTTAATTTTCCCTTTTGTAATTTAACTATTTGCACATCATTACAACACTATATATAGACATAATATGACATTTGAAATGTCTTTATTCTTTTGGACCTTTTGTGAGAGTAACGTTTACTGTTAATCTTTTATTGTTTATTACAATTTTGTTTATTATCAATTTCAAATCAAATGAAATCAAATTATATTTGGCACATGCGCCGAATATAACAGGTGTAGTAGACCTTACAGTGAAATGCTGAATACAACAGGTGTAGTAGACCTTACAGTGAAATGCTGAATACAACAGGTGTAGTAGACCTTACAGTGAAATGCTGAATACAACAGGTGTAGTAGAACTTCAAGTGAATATGCTGAATACAACAGTGTAGTAGACCTCACAGTGAAATGCTGATATAACAGGTGTAGTAGACCTTACAGTGAAATGCTGAATACAACAGGTGTAGTAGACCTTACAGTGAAATGCTGAATACAACAGGTGTAGTAGACTTACAGTGAAATGCTGAATACAACAGGTGTAGTAGACCTTACAGTGAAAGGCTGAATACAACAGGTGTAGTAGACCTTACAGTGAAATGCTGAATACAACAGGTGTAGTAGACCTTACAGTGAAATGCTGAATACAACAGGTGTAGTAGACCTTAACAGTGAAATGCTGAATACAACAGGTGTAGTAGACCTACAGTGAAATGCTGAATACAACAGGTGTAGTAGACCTTACAGTGAAATGCTGAATACAACAGGTGTAGTAGACCTCACAGTGAAATGCTGAATACAACAGGTGTAGTAGACCTCACAGTGAAATGCTGAATACAACAGGTGTAGTAGACCTCACAGTGAAATGCTGAATACAACAGGTGTAGTAGACCTCACAAGTGAAATGCTGAATACAACAGGTGTAGTAGACCTTACAGTGAAATGCGAATACAACAGGTGTAGTAGACCTTACAGTGAAATGCTGAATACAACAGGTGTAGTAGACCTTACAGTGAAATGCTGAATACAACAGGTGTAGTAGACCTTACAGTGAAATGCTGAATACAACAGGTGTAGAAGACCTTACAGTGAAATGCTGAATACAACAGGTGTAGTAGACCTCAGTGAAATGCTGAATACAAAGTGTAGTAGACCTACAGTGAAATGCTGATACAACAGGTGTAGTAGACCGTACAGTGAAATGCTGAATACAACAGGTGTAGTAGACCGTACAGTGAAATGCTGAATACAACAGGTGTAGTAACCTTACAGTGAAATGCTGAATACAACAGGTGTAGTAGACCTCAGTGAAATGCTGAATACAACCGGTGTAGTAGACCTTACAGTGAAATGCTGAATACAAACGGTGTAGTAGACCTTACAGTGAAATGCTGAATACAACAGGTGTAGTAGACCTCAGTGAAATGCTGAATACAACAGGTGTAGTAGACCTCACAGTGAAATGCTGAATACAACAGGTGTAGTAGACCTCACAGTGAAATGCTGAATACAACAGGTGTTTATTTTTTATTTTATTTTTATTTTTTATTTCACCTTTATTTAACCAGGTAGGCTAGTTGAGAACAAGTTCTCATTTGCAACTGCGACCTGGCCAAGATAAAGCATAGCAGTGTGAACAGACAACACAGAGTTACACATGGAGTAACAATAAACAAGTCAATAACATGGTAGAAAAAAAAGAGAATCTATATACAATGTGTGCAAAAGGCATGAGGTAGGCAATAAATCGAATAATTACAATTTAGCAGATTAACACTGGAGTGATAAATCATCAGATGATCATGTGCAAGAAGAGATACTGGTGTGCAAAAGAGCAGAAAAGTAAATAAATAAAAGCAGTATGGGGGTGAGAGGTAGAATTGGGTGGGTAGTTTACAGATGGACTATGTACAGCTGCAGCGATCGGTTAGCTGCTCGGATAGCAGATTTTTAAAGTTGTTGAGGGAGATAAAAGTCTCCAACTTCAGAGATTTTTGCAATTCGTTCCAGTCGCAGGCAGCAGAGAACTGGAAGGAAAGGAGTCCAAATGAGGTTTTGGCTTTAGGGATGATCAGTGAGATACACCTGCTGGAGCGCGTGCTGCGGGTGGTGTAGCCATCGTGACCAGTGAACTGAGATAAGGCGGCACTTTACCTAGCATAGCCTTGTAGATGACCTGGAGCCAGTGGGTCTGACGACGAACATGTAGCGAGGGCCAGCCGACTAGGGCATACAGGTCGCAGTGGTGGGTCGTATAAGGTGCTTTAGTAACAAAACGAATGGCACTGTGATAAACTGCATCCAGTTTGCTGAGTAGAGTATTGGAAGCTATTTTGTAGATGACATCGCCGAAGTCGAGGATCGGTAGGATAGTCAGTTTTACTAGGGTAAGTTTGGCGGCGTGAGTGAAGGAGGCTTTGTTGCGGAATAGAAAGCCGATTCTTGATTTGATTTTGGATTGGAGATGTTTGATATGAGTCTGGAAGGAGAGTTTGCAGTCTAGCCAGACACCTAGGTACTTATAGATGTCCACATATTCTAGGTCGGAACCGTCCAGGGTGGTGATGCTAGTCGGGCGTGCGGGTGCAGGCAGCGAACGGTTGAAAAGCATGCATTTGGTTTTACTAGCGTTTAAGAGCAGTTGGAGGCCACGGAAGGAGTGTTGTATGGCATTGAAGCTCGTTTGGAGTTAGATAGCACAGTGTCCAAGGAAGGGCCGGAAGTATATAGAATGGTGTCGTCTGCGTAGAGGTGGATCAGGGAATCGCCCGCAGCAAGAGCAACATCATTGATGTATACAGAGAAAAGAGTCGGCCCGAGAATTGAACCCTGTGGTACCCCCATAGAGACTGCCAGAGGACCGGACAACATGCCCTCTGATTTGACACACTGAACTCTGTCTGCAAAGTAGTTGGTGAACCAGGCAAGGCAGTCATTAGAAAAACCGAGGCTACTGAGTCTGCCGATAAGAATATGGTGATTGACAGAGTCGAAAGCCTTGGCCAGGTCGATGAAGACGGCTGCACAGTAAGTCTTTTATCGATGGCGGTTATGATATCGTTTAGTACCTTGAGCGTGGCTGAGGTGCACCCGTGACCGGCTCGGAAACCGGATTGCACAGCGGAGAAGGTACGGTGGGATTCGAGATGGTCAGTGATCTGTTTGTTGACTTGGCTTTCGAAGACCTTAGATAGCAGGGCAGGATGGATATAGGTCTGTAACAGTTTGGGTCCAGGGTGTCTCCCCCTTTGAAGAGGGGGATGACCGCGGCAGCTTTCCAATCCTTGGGGATCTCAGATGATACGAAGGAGAGGTTGAACAGGCTGGTAATAGGGGGTGCGACAATGGCGGCGGACAGTTTCAGAAATAGGGGGTCCAGATTGTCAAGCCCAGCTGATTTGTATGGGTCCAGGTTTTCCAGCTCTTTCAGAACATCTGCTATCTGGATATGGGTAAAGGAGAAGCTGGGGAGGCTTGGGCGAGTAGCAGCGGGGGGGTGGGGGCTGTTGGCCAAGGTTGGAGTCGCCAGGAGAAGGCATGGCCAGCCATTGAGAAATGTTGTTGAAGTTTTCGATTATCACGGACTTATCAGTGGTGACCGTGTTACCTAGCCTCAGTGCAGTGGGCAGCTGGGAGGAGGTGCTCTTGTTTTCCATGGACTTTACAGTATCCCAGAACTTTTTGGAGTTAGAGCTACAGGATGCAAATTTCTGCTTGAAAAAGCTGGCCTTTGCTTTCCTGACTGACTGCGTGTATTGGTTCCTGACTTCCCTGAACAGTTGCATATCGCGGGGGCTCTTCGATGCTATTGCAGTTCGCCACAGGATGTTTTTGTGCTGGTCGAGGGCAGTCAGGTCTGGAGTGAACCAAGGGCTATATCTGTTCTTGGTTCTGCATTTTTTGAACGGAGCATGCTTGTCTAATATGGTGAGGAGGTAACTTTTAAAGAATGACCAGGCATCCTCAACTGACGGGATGAGGTCAATATCCTTCCAGGGTACCCGGGCCAGGTCGATTAGAAAGGCCTGCTCGCAGAAGTGTTTTAGGGAGCGTTTGACAGTGATGAGGGGTGGTCGTTTGACCGCGGACCCGTGGCGATACAGGCAATGAGGCAGTGATCGCTGAGATCTTGATTGAAGACAGCAGAGGAGTATTTGGAGGGCAGGTTGGTCAGGATAATGTCTATTAGGGTGCCCATGTTTACGGATTTAGGGTTGTACCTGGTGGGTTCCTTGATGATTTGTGTGAGATTGAGGGCATCAAGCTTGGATTGTAGGACTGCCGGGGTGTTAAGCATATCCCAGTTTAGGTCACCTAACAGAAAAACTCTAAAGCTAGATGGGGAGCGATCATTCACAGATGGTGTCCAGGGCACAGCTGGGAGCTGAGGGGGTCGGTAGCAGGCGGCAACAGTGAGAGACTTATTTCTGGAGAGTTAATTTTTAAAATTAGAAGTTCGAACTGTTTGGGCATAGACCTGGAAAGTATGACAGAACTTTGCAGGCTATCTCTGCAGTAGATTGCAACTCCTCCCCCTTTGGCAGTTCTATCTTGACGGAAAGTGTTATAGTTGGTACGGAAATCCCAGAATTTTTGGTGGCCTTCCTAAGCCAGATTCGGACACGGCAAGGACATCAGGGTTGGCAGAGTGTGCTAAAGCGGTGAGTAAGGCAAACTTAGGGAGGAGGCTTTGATGTTGACATGCATGAGGCCAAGGCTTTTTCGATCACAGAAGTCAACAAATGAGGGTGACTGGGGACATGCAGGGCCTGGGTTTACCTCCACATCACCGAGGAACAGAGGGTAGTAGGATGAGGGTGCGGCTAAAGGCTATCAAAACTGGTCGCCTAGAGCGTTGGGGACAAAGAATAAAAGGAGCAGATTTATGGGCGTGGTAGAATAGATTCTGGGCATAATGTGCAGACAGGGGTATGGTGGGGCACGGGTACAGCGGAGGCAAGCCCAGGCACTGGGTGATGATAAGAGAGGTTGTATCTCTGGACATGCTGGTCTCAATGGGTGAGGTCACCGCATGTGTGGGGGGTGGGACAAAGGAGGTATCAGAGGTACGGAGAGTGGAACTACGGGGTCCATTGCAAACCAAAACAATGATAATGATAACTAGCCTGAACAACAGTATGCAAGGCATATTGATATTTGAGAGAGAACATACAATAAGGCATAAAGTGATGCAGGTCTTGATTGGGAGAGCTAGCTAAAACAACAGATAGATAACAGCAGCTAGTCCACAACACAGCAAACAACAGGTAAAAATGGCGACGACTAGGCAGAGAGGGTCGGATTAACTACACACAGATCCTGAGTTAAAGCACAGAGCCGACAGATAAAACACAAATAAACAGAATGGAGTACCGTGAATTAATGGACAGTCAAGCAGGCATCAGCTATGTAGCCAAGTGATCATAGTGTCCAGGGGGCAGCCGTAGATGGAGCAGGGAGGCCTCCACTAAGCTAGCACGCGGCGTTTAAAGTTAGTAGCCCGGGGGGTGGTCTGCTCAGACGGAGGGGTCTGCTCAGACGGAGGCCGGTTGAGGGCACAGCGGATGGGGTATTCGTCTGCAGACCAGACGTGGTCCTGTCGACAGAGATCCAAGCCGGATGGCGATGGCGAAAGAGAGGTTGTGAATTGTAGAATTGTGTTTGCTAACTGGTGCTAGCTTCGTGCAGTGGCGCTAGCTGCGCTAGCTGCAAGCTAGCTGTGAGGATCAGAAGTAGTGGCTCAGGGATTACGGCAGGAATCCGGCGTTGTTGTCGAGAGACAGTCCGATGCTGGTAAATTGGTGAGTAATATCCAGGCTAATAACAGGGCTGGTGTCTGTGCAGAAGGTAAAAGCTGCTAGCAGCGGCAAAAAATGGCTAAATTAGCTTGTAGCTGATTAGTACTGGGGGTTCTTGAAAGTGTTCCAAAGTTAAAAAATAATAGCATTCCGTATCACATTGGGTGAGGTAGGTTACCGGAAGGTATAATCGAATTAAAAATCGAAAAGAGATAGAAAAAAAATGTTAAAATATATACAAGAAATACGAAAAAATACGAACGTACACGAGAGGACTAAAGAAACACGTCTACACTGCTACGCCATCTTGGATTATGATGAGGTGTAGTAGACCTACAGTGAAATGCTGAATACAACAGGTGTAGTAGACCTTACAGTGAAATGCTGAATACAACAGGTGTAGTAGACCTTACAGTGAAATGCTGAATACAACAGGCGTAGTAGACCTTACAGTGAAATGCTGAATACAACAGGTGTAGTAGACCTCACAGTGAAATGCTGAATACAACAGGTGTAGTAGACCTCACAGTGAAATGCTGAATACAACAGGTGTAGTAGACCTTACAGTGAAATGCTGAATACAACAGGTGTAGTAGACCTTACAGTGAAATGCTGAATACAACAGGTGTAGTAGACCTTACAGTGAAATGCTGAATACAAAACAAGGTGTAGTAGACCTCACAGTGAAATTGCTGAATACAACAGGTGTAGACCTCACAGTGAAATGCTGAATACAACAGGTGTAGTAGACCTCACAGTGAAATGCTGACTGACAAGCCCTTAACCAACAATGCAGTTCTAAGAGAAATGACTGAAAAAAAAAATAAGAAAAAAAAGTTACAAATAATTAAAGAAAACTTGCTTTGGCAATGTAAACATATGTCTCCCATGCCAATAAAGCTCATTAAATTGAAATTGAAATAGAGAGAGAGAGAGAGCCCTACTTGGACTAAATTCATTCAGAATACCAAAACTCCAGCTGAGAAATAAAATCTAATCTAATTAAAAAATTAATTTCCCTGGATTAACTCATTTTTTAAGAAGAATCACATAACTAACTCCCACTGAGATTTGTCACAACCAGTATTCCATTCTCAACAGATTACAATTTGACTGCTGCAGTATAAAGGAGTATCACTGTGTGTCTCAAATTCCACACTAATCACTTTATAGTGCACTACTTTTTACATAGAGCTCTGGTCAAAGTTGTGAGCTATAATGGGAATAGGGTGCCATAGGGAATAGAGACGCAGCCCCAGAGAGCTGGGTATGAAGTGTTGGCACCACACTGAGAGGTGCTGTACAGTTAATTTCATTCACGACAGGGGTCCAACAACAGGAGCAACATAGCAGGAAGTGATTTCAATATAAAAATCTATTTATTATGAAATTATATGCAGTAACAATACAGTACAGCTGCCCCATTCATTTAAAAAAAAGTTATTTTACACATGATAACATTCCAAGGATTTCATGAACTTTGTCATGTTACTTATATTTTATTATTAGCCTTTGTTTAACTGCGAAATCCATTGAGATCAGGGTCTCATTTGTAATGGTGCCCCGAGAACAACAAGCATGATCACTACAAAATTACAGTTACAACATTTCAAATAAATTAGTTTGCAAATATATACAATCAAACAATACAATTGCAGTTTTCATTAGTCACATTTATCAGAGACCAAAATGTAGATCACTGCGTCTATGCACTTGTCAAAGCTGTACTCTAAACTTCAACGATCATGCTAAAATTATAATTTCACAGAGAGAAGGGTGTTCTATGGTTCTGCTTTCCAGTGTTTTATGGTTGAATTCTGATTCCCCACCATTCTCCCAAAGTGTGTACTTGCACCCTTTCTTGCATGTATTAAACAATGGCAGAAACTCTCTCCAGCCAACGCTTAAACCAATTCTGTGCTTTTAAATCCATGACGGGGAGTTTACAAGTGCCTGTTTGTCTGCCCTCGGCCCTAAAGGTCTTCCTCAGCCTGGAAGGCAGGGTTGTCTTTCGTCTCCTTGTCTCCATTCTCTAATATAGACTTTAGTCTTATGGGTGGCCCATGTAGAGGGTCCTTGTCGTTCTCTCCACTGACTGGCTTAGCCCTGATAACATACCTGTAGCAGAGGAATAGGAGACCGCCGAAGATAAGGAAGATCGAAGCACCGACCCCCATCCAGATAGCTCCGCCCACTTCCTGTCTGAGGGGGGCAGGAGGGAGGTGGAACTCTGGGGGGAATGCTACGGTCTGATTAGTCAGGACAGATTTCACGTTCCAGACTAGAGGGACCAGAAAGCTGACCCCTGTCAGGACGTACAGCCCACCGGCCCCTGAGAACGTCAGTCTGATAAAGTCATGAGTCTTCTGACCAAAATAGATGTTCCTCACTGAGTACGCACCAAGGATGTTTCCCAAGAGTCCAGTGATCACTGCTACCATGATGACCACCTGTGCCACAGAGATCTCCACGGGAACAAACGGGTCGGCAATGCCGATTGGCTGGCAGAACTCTGAGTCGGGTAGAGTGTGGCTGTAGAAACACGCCCGCCACACGCCCACCCAGGCCACGCCAGAAGTTACCACGGAGACGTCCTCTACGTACCACAGCCTCCACTCGTTGTGGCCCGCGGTGGCCATGGTCAGGATCCAGCCTACACAACCAATCACTAGGCCCAGGAACTGCCAGTGAACCGTGTGGGCCAGGTACACCATGACCCTGTCAGAGGGTTGGTTACGTCAATGATCTGGGTTTAAGATGGACTCCTGACTCAGTTCTCCTGCCCACAGCCGGTCAACTCAAATACCACTGCAGATTTCTGCAGCTCTTCTGGTCCCATGAAACCTGATGAGAGAAACATATTAGATCCACATGTAGTGTACAGCATTTTCCACAGTATATTGCCAAAGGGGCCGATTCAGACTTAGGAAATATGTCCTACAAACTTCTTAGTAGTTGGTATTCAGACTTACCTTATGCAGGCGCGTAACACGCTCTGCAGGTGGTGCTCCCTTGCACACAATGAATACATTTCATTCAACCTCTGAAAACTCTATTTGCTGGCCAACATATTTTCTTGTGAAGTTCTCATTCAATAGGTTTCCAGTACATTTATCTTAAGCCATCCCTTTAAATACGCTGTACCTTTAATTATAATTTTGTCTACAGACTCACTAGAATATATTGACAGAACTGGTTTTGAAAATTAGGAATCAAAGAAAGGGAATCTATTGTAAATATATGCATATTTGTCTTAGTTTCCACACCAACTGGTAGATTTAAAATAGATTGTAGATTATTTAGGGTTAGGAAAGTATTTATAAACCCTAAACAGATTGATAGATTTACATATTTATAGATGTATATTTATATGTCACGATCGTTGTTGTAAGAATCGAACCAAAATGCAGCGTGGTTTGGGTTCATCATCTTTATTTAACGTGAACCAGCAAAAAACAATAAAGAAGAAAGAAACGAACGTGAAGCTATGCGGTGCTCAAGGCAACTAACACAAACAAGATCCCACAAAAACCCGGTGGGAAAAGGCTGCCTAAATATGATCCCCAATAAACAGCTGCCTCTGATTGGGACCATACCAGGCCAACATAGAAAACAAAAACACCTAGATAGGAACACCCCCCCCTAGTCACACCCAGACCTAACCAACATAGAGAATAGAACGGCTCTCTATGGTCAGGGCGTGACATTATAAGCCTTTATGCACAAAATATATTGATGAATAAAAAATACAGTGGTGTGATTCATCCTGAAAGTTATGCAAGTTCAATCTATTAAATATTTGAAGGTGAAAAAAGTGTACAATAGGGGTTGAACAATAGTCCTATAAATCTACCCTTATCCTCACTAATCACGGAACTGTATGACACCGGTCCAGTCGTCATGAACTGTGTGCCAGGATCCAAACAGCTAAGTGTGGTCTGAGTTCCATAATGATTCAAATAGGCTACATGTCCCAAATGATTACACAACTTTAGCCTAATACGATTCACTATTGCTAGCGACCCCCAGGAACAACTTACACTGACGTGACCGAGGAAAGAAAGGTAAACGGAATGGATTGGAATGATGCAAAATGTAAGCAACAAATTGAAGGAAACTAACATGAGAGTGACAGTTATACATGTATGTTATACATGTATTCCTCTTTAAGGAATACCTAGGATAGGATAAAGTAATCCTTCTAACCCCCCCCCCCCCCCTTAGAGGTTAGATGCACTATTGTAAAGTGGTTGTTCCACTGGACATCATAAGGTGAATGCACCAACTTGTAAGTCGCTCTGGATAAGAGCGTCTGCTAAATGACTTAAATGTAAATGTAAAATGTAATGGTATTACTGATGGTGGCTACAATAGTGGCTAATATTTAACATTATACAAATATTTTTTTTAAACTACAGAAAGCATATAATTAAAACATTCTAGAGAGCATACATCAACTCGGTGGGTTCAGCGCTAGAGAAGCCTATAGCTAGGGTCATCAGATTTAATCCCCGCAAATTATGAGGACATACAATTACAATTCTGACAAACAGCACAGCTATTTATAGCCTACTGTACTTCACTGTGGAAACAATATATGTCATATAGATATGATTATCAGTTTCCTTCCACATCAAATCAAATGTATTTATAAGGCCCTTCTTACATCAGCTGATATCTCAAAGTGCTGTACTGAAACCCAGCCTAAAACCCCAAACAGCAAGCAATGCAGGTGTAGAAGCACGGTGGCTAGGAAAAACTCCCTAGAAAGGCCAAAACCTAGGAAGAAACCACATGACTGGTTTGACATTCGTCTTCAGTAATCAMAAGGAAAAATTATCTAAAACAATTGCTATATTTGTATTTACAATTCCCTTTTCCAAACGGATGACTCATTTACCTAGCTCTTATCAATGTATACATTAGTGTATGAAGAATGGTACTATTTCTATCAGGAAGATATATAGATTTGTAAGAGTAAATACTGCCACCTAGTGGAGAGAAATAGCTAATGGATTAAGACAGGAAATGTAGTTCCAAATTCAAGTGTTGTGGTTATCGGTCTGGCTAGCTGCTAGCTGTTAGCTGTTAGCTTCTGCACTCGACATGGAATATAATTTTTGTGATTGAAATTGTATTTAATAGATTGACCGTTATGACTTTATTCTCGGCACGAAGATATTTCAATATGTCCAGTTGATAACACGCTACCCTCAAATTTGGTTCCCAAGTATCTAAACCATTTTTGGTATAGTGTCCCATTATATTTTTATGGAGCAAGTGTGATCATAATCATTATTTTAGTGATCTGCAGTAGATGTCCTAAATGCCCCTGAGCCTGCCGATGTGAGCTAAACAGTGCACTTGAGATGTGTTTTSAGGCTATGGATGAGAAAGTGAACTTCTCATTTCCAAAAATGTAGCTCAGCTGGAATACTGCTTTGCGATCTATTAAGACTAAGGGTTGCATTAAATAGGAGCAATATTTTTTCACTGACATCTGGCAATGTTCATATCTTTGGCACAAAACTTACAGTATAAGCAAAAGCCTTCACTGTGAAAGTTGATACATGTAGGCCCTCATATGTAGGCTAAGCCCAGCAATTTTTTAAAGCATTCATTTATGAAGTCAGTTATTGTTTTTTTGCTCAAATTTGAGCAGCACCTGTCAAATTCTTAAATTTCTCTCAAAACACAGGGATGTCAATTCGCTCTGGACTAGTATTATCAGCGGAAAAACAGTAGGTTATTCTGGCTGGAATTATTACTCTACTGCTATGCAAAAATGAATGACATGGTAGATTCAGATGGGACTTCAATGTATGTTTGTGCACATAATTACACAGCCCTATCTCCCCCAGTAAAACAAATCCCATGCAGATAGGGCTTTCGTGTGTTACATGAATAATCAGCAGTAGTCTCTTGATGACTTGTGCTCACAATGTTCTTAAAGAAATAAAACATTTTTTACCTTTATTTAACTAGGCAAGTCAGTTAAGAACAAATTCTTATTTACAATGACGGCCAACCCCGGCTAAACAATAGTCACAGTGGCAACAACAGCCCCTATACACTTCCCGATGAACTCAGTCACCATGTCCGTGTATACAGTCGTGGCCAAAAGTTGAGAATTCCACAAATATACATTTTTTACAAAGTCTGCTGCCTCAGTTTGTATGATGGCAATTTGCATATACTTCAGAATGTTGTGAAGCGTGATCAGATGAATTGCAAAGTCCCTCTTTGCCATGCAAATGAACTGAATCCCCCAAAAATCATTTCCACTGCATTTCAGCCCTGCCACAAAAGGACCAGCTGACATGTCAGTGATTCTCTCGTTAACACAGGTGTGAGTGTTGCCAAGGACAAGGCTGGAGATCACTCTGTCATGCTGATTGAGTTCGAATAACAGACTGGAAGCTTCAAAAGGAGGGTGGTGCTTGGAATCATTGTTCTTCCTCTGTCAACCATGGTTGCCTGCGAGGAAAAACYTGACGTCATCATTTCTTTGCACAAAAAGGGCTTCACAGGCAAGGATATTGCTGCCAGTAAGATTGCACCTAAATCAACCATTTATCGGATCATCAAGAATTTCAAGGAGAGCGGTTCAATTGTTTGAAGGCTTCAGGGTGCCCAAGAAAGTCCAGCAAGCGCCAGGACCGTCTCCTAAAGTTGATTCAGCTGCGGGATCGGGGCACCACCAATACAGAGCTTGCTCAGGAATGGCAGCAGGCAGGTGTGAGTGCATCTGCACGCACAGTGAGGCGAAGACTTTTGGATGGCCTGGTGTCAAGAAGGGCAGCAAAGAAGCCACTTCTCTCCAGGAAAGACATGCGCGATAGATGGGAGGGGTTGAATGGAGCTGAAGGGTGGGACTAATAACAACAAGATAACCAATGTAAAACATACGGGGTCTGTAAAATGTATATAAGTTCAGAAATTTTGTGAAATAGCACAGTTACAAATAGAAATCAAACTGGATGGACATCAGAAATAGAGGAAGGACTAAAAACAAACTAAATATAACTATTGTAAAATAGTTGGAAGCAACAATCTCTCCGCAATATTAAACTAATCCACCCCTTAAAAAAAAGGTTTGCAGACGACACAACAGTATTAGGCTTGATTACCAACAACGACGAGACAGCCTATAGGGAGGAGGTGAAGGCACTCGGAATGTGGTGTCAGGAAAACAACCTCTCACGTTAACAAAACTTCAGGAAACAGCTGAGGGAAAGTAGGTGAAAATTCATGACCATGGTTGATTTTCCAGTATCTAGACTGTTCTCCCAGAAGTATTGAGACAGAAAACATAGGGTTAATTTATAGACATGTGTAAGCAGAATCCATGGGAGTGTACAGACTGGGTCAACATGGAGTTAATCACTAGACATGTAGAAACAGAATGTAGCAGAATCCAGGGAGTGTACAGACTGGGTCAACATGGAGTTAATCACTAGACATGTAAAAACAGAACATAAGCAGAATCCATGGGAGTGTACGTAGCAGCTGGGTAAACATGGAGTTAATCACTAGACATGTAAAAACAGAACGTAAGCAGAATCCACGGGAGTGTACAGACTGGGTCAACATGGAGTTAATCACTAGACATGTAAAAACAGAACGTGTATGCCTGTGTTGTTGTAGGCCTGAGGGAAGTCATTGCCTGGTCTTGTGACCAGCTTTAACACTTCTTCTTAATAGGGGGGCGCTGTTTTCACTTTGGAAAAAATCGTGCCCAAATTAAACGGCCTCGTACTCTGTTCTAGATAATACAATATGCATATTATTATTACTATTGGATAGAAAACACTCTGAAGTTTCTAAAACTGTTTGAATTATATCTGTGAGTAAAACAGAACTCATTTGGCAACAAACTTCCATACAGGAAGTGAAAATTCTGAAATTGAGGCTCTGATTAATGAGAAATATTCTTGGCAAATGCTTTCGCATTCGTTCATCTTGCACCGGTCCAAGAATTTCACCTATTCAAGCCTATTCAACTGGCTTTTATTTATGGATCTGTATGCACTTCATACGCCTTCCACTAGATGTCAACAGGCAGTGGAAGGTGGAATGGGGTGTCTAGCTTGATCTGAGGCCGAACAAGAGCTTTTGGAGTGACAGGTCTGGAAATTTCTTTGTCTTCTCTGGCYCGCGAAGTACGTGGACATTGGCTTCTGAAAAGCGTTCGGTATACACGGCAGATATCTCCGGCTCTGATTTTATTTGATAGATGTGATAATAACATCATAAAGTAGTTTTTTTCAACCGAGTTGTATCAGTTTATTCAACGTTTATTGGGACTTTTGGAATTTTCTGTTCTTTGCGTCAAGAGAAGATGGGCATMTTCGCGCCACATGGCTAGCTAAGGTTGCTAATTCGACAGGAGAAAAGGACATTCTAAAACCAAACAACGATTTATTCTGGACCTAGGACTCCTTGTACAAGATTCTGATGGAAGCTCAACAAAAGTAAGAACAATTTATGATGTTATTTCGTATTTCTGTGGAAAATGTTGATTCCTATTCTTTGGCGGGCGCTGTCTCGCAATAACGCAAGCTGTTTGTTATGGTAAAGTTATTTTTTAAAAATCTAACACGGCGGTTGCATTAAGAACCAGTGTATCTTTCATTTGCCATACAAGTATTTTTATGTAAAGTTTATGATGAGTTCTTTGGTCAGATTAGGTGAGTGTCCAAAATAGCTCCGGACATTCTGGTGAATCGATGCTACATATTCACAATGTATAACCACGGTTTGCAGCTCTAAATATGCACATTTTCGAACAAAACATAAGTGTATTGTATAACCTGATGTTATAAGACTGTCATCTGATGAAGTTGTTTCTTGGTTAGTGACTAATTATATCTATATTTGGTCGGTTTTGTGATAGCTACCTATGCGGTAGAAACATGGTGAAAATATGCGGTTGAGTCTTTGGCTATTGTGGTTAGCTAATAGAAATACATAMTGTMTTRGCTGTAAAACATTTAAAAAATCYGAAATGATGGCTGGATTCACAAGATGTTTCTTTCATTTGCTGTATTGGACTTGTGATTTCATGATATTTATATGCTATTATTTACTTGTGGCGCTATGCTAGGCTATGCTAGTCAGCTTTTACTGATGAGGATGCTCCCGGATCCGGGATGGGTGTTAAGTAAATGTTAATGGTTGGTAACAGGCTGATTGGTCAGCTATTTGAGCCAGTAAATGGGGCTTTACTTTTCTTGAGTAGGGTAATGACTTTAGCTTCACTCAAGGTCTGAGGGCACACGCTCTCTAGTAGGCTTAAATTGAAGATGTGGCAATATCGTCCACTATTATACTCAGTAATTTTCCATCCAGATTGTCAGACCCCGGTGGCTTGTTATTGTTAATAGACAACAATCATTTTTTCACCACTTCCACACTGACTTTACTGAATTCAAATGTACAATTCTAGTCTTTCACAATTTGGTCAGATATACTTGGATGTGTAGTGTCAGCGTTTTATGCTGGCATGTCATCCCTAAGTTTGCTTATCTTGCCAATGAAAAGTCATTGAAGTAGTTTGCAATATCAGTGGACTTTGTGATGAATGAGCCATCTGATTCAATGAATGATGGCGCCAAGTTGGCTTTTTACTAGCATTCTTTATATAATTTCTTTGTTTCATAGCATAGTTTATTTAGTTTATTCACATGATTTCTTAATTTGCAGTACAGTTGTACAGTATCAGTATCAGTTGGGCTGCCAGACTTACTTCCCTTTTGCCTCATCTCTCTCTCTCCATACTTTCTGAAGGCACTGTAGTTTTGAGGATTTTTATTTTGATATTTATGTTTTGAAAAGGCAACTACATTTTGAAAAAAGAACAGTAAATGTGTTTTCAAAAGGTCACAGATTTCGGTGTCTTGTGAAGTCTGTTTTGAAAATTGACAACATTGTTAAAAAAAATGCTTGTACGCGATTGAGAAAAGGTCAGAATACACATATGTAGACACACCTATGCCACACCTCAATTTCTGTGATATCCACCCCAAACTGTTAGCTGGCTAGCACATGCGTTGCCCCATGCTTCAAGGTCAGAATAGAGAAAAGGGGATAAAAAGGGACTTAAGTTCCATTTATGCATCTGAATTCCCCCCATAGAAGGATGGTACAACAGACATACAATAATATACATTAAGATGAGTTGTACATTGAATACTGTTGCCTTTCCAAGTATGAATACTGTTGCCTTTCCAAGTATGATTGCTGTTGCCTTTCCAAGTATGAATGCTGTTGCCTTTCCAAGTATGAATACTGTTGCCTTTCCAAGTATGAATGCTGTTGCCTTTCCAAGTATGAATGCTGTTGCCTTTCCAAGTATAAATGCTGTTGCCTTTCCAAGTATGAATACTGTTGCCTTTCCAAGTATGAATACTGTTGCCTTTCCAAGTATGAATACTGTTGCCTTTCCAAGTATGAATACTGTTGCCTTTCCAAGTATGAATGTCTTTCTATGATGAATTCTGATAAACAGAGACCACTTAAAAGACCGCTTAAAAACTAGAGGCTCCATGAGATACTAGAGATTACACAGTACTGCCTGCTAAGCAGAAACCAGGTCCGCTCTTTGAGCTCTGCAGGATAACATTTATCTGTCAACATCAACAGTAGTCAGCTGATTCAACTACTCATTATATAATGAACAAAGATAAACGCAACATGAGCTGGAATCAAAAATCACAGAAATGTTCCAGAAGCACAAAAAGCTTATTTCTTTTGATTTGTGCAACAATGTGTTTACCTCCCTGTTAGTGAATATTTCTCCTTTATCAAGACAAACCATCTACCTGACAGGTGTTGCATATCAAAAAGCTGATTAAACAGCATGATCACTACACAGGTGCACCTTGTCCTGGGGACAATAAAAGGCCACTAAAATGTGCAGTTTTGTTACACAGCACAATGCCACAGATGTCTAAAGGTGAGCGAGAGTGCAAATGGCATTCTGACTGCAGACATGTTCACCAGAGCTGTTGCCAGAGAATTGAATGTTCATTTATTTACCATAAACCGCTTCCAACGTCGTTTTAGAGAACTTGGCAGTACGTCCAACCGGCCTCATAACATTTTTATTTATTTAACCTTTAACCAGGCAAGTCGGTTAAGAACAAATGTTTATTTACAATGACGGCCTAGGAACAGTGGGTTAACTGCCTTGTTCAGGGGCAGAACGACATATTTTTACCTTGTCAGCTCGGGGACTCAATCTAGCAAACGTTCGGTTACTGGCCCAACACTAACTTCTAGGCTACCTGCTGCCCCAGCCGACCACATGTAACCACGCCAGCTCAGGTCCTCCACATCCGGCTTCTTCATCTGCGGGATCGCCTGAGACTAGCCACCCGGACAGCTGATAAAACTGTGTGTTTGCACAACTGAAGAATTTCTACACAAACGTCAGAAAGCGTCTCAGGGAAGCTCATCTGCGTGCTCGTCGTCCTCACCAGGATCTTGACTTGACTGCAGTTCAGCATCATCGAGCAGTTTGCTGATGTCAATGTTGTGAACAGAGTGCCCCATGGTGGCGGTGGGGTTATGGTATGGGCGATATCCTAAGGCCTATTGTCATGCCATTCATCTGCCTCCGTCACCTCATGTTTCAGCATGATAATGCATGGCCCCATGTTGCAAGGATCTGTACATATTTCTTGGAAGCTGAAAATGTCCCAGTTCTTCCATGGCCTGCATACTTACCAGACATGTCACCCATTGAGTATGTTTGGAACGCTCTGGATCGATGTGTACGACAGCGTGTTTCAGTTCCTGCCAATATCCAGCAGCTTCGTATTGCCACTGAAGCGGAGTGGGACAACATTCCACAGGTCACAATCAACAGTCTGATCAACTCTATGCAAAGGAGATGTGTTGCTCTGCATGAGGCAAATGGTGGTCACACCAGATACTGACTGGTTTTCGGATCCATGCCCCTAACTTTTTTGTTAAGGTATCTGTGACCAACAGATGCACATCTGTATTCCCAGTCATGTGAAATCCAAAGATTTGGTCCGAATGAATATTTTTAAATTGACTGATTTCCTTATATAAATTGTAACTCAGTAAAATCCTTGAAATTGTTGCGTTTATATTTTTGTTTAGTTCAGTGTATAATTAAGAGTGGAAAACATTCACTAAACTACAACTGACAACAATTGCTGACAGAATCATTTTCTCAGAAACATTATGAACATGCTGCTATCCTGGTGCTGTTGAACATTACATTATCTCATGAGATTAACATGTTGCTATCCTGGTGCTCGTTGATACATTATCTCATGAGATTAACATGTGCTATTCCTGGTGCTGTTGAACATTATCTCATGAGATTAACATGCTGCTATCCTTGGTGCTGTTGAACATTAATTCTCATGAATATTAACATGCTGCTATCCTGGTGCTGTTGAACATTATCTCATGAATTAACATGCTGCTATCCTGTTGCTGTTGATACATTATTTCATGATATGTAACATGCTGCTATCCTGGTGCTGTTGAACCATTATCTCATGATATTAACATGCCTTACCTGGTGCTGTTGAATCATTATCTCATTGAGATATTAACATGCTGCTATCCTGGTGCTGTTGAACATATCTTCATGATATTAAACAATGCCTGCTATCCTGGTGCTGTTGAACATTACATTATCTCATGATATGAACATGCTGCTATCCTGGTGCTGTTGAACATTACATTATCTCATGATATTAACATGCTGCTATCCTGGTGCTGTTGAACATTGTATTTACATTTGAGAGAAAATGAGAAACTAAAACTCACACAGGTGATATAAGTCTGCAGTAAGAAACGCTAGGGCTCCTGCAACTCCTGGATCAAATGACCACAGATGAGACGCTTCACTGCTGCTGTTCAATCACTGTCAACCCCAGTCAGACTAAATACCTGTTAAACTATAGTCCTAGGGAATGATTGACTAGATATAATCTTTCACCTCACCTGGGAGGGGCTGAGCCATCAATAAAGTCATTACCTGCTGGAGTCTTCGTGTAGTTCACCTCATGCACTCTGTAGATAGTGATATGTGTCATGGTGGCAGGGTTATTCTTCAAAATTGTGTCCCGTTAGTAATGTGAGAAAGAGGCCTTACTGTCTGTCAGACGTGTCTTTAAGTGCATGATATCAGTCATTATATCTTCCCTCTGGCATTAACCGTATCAGTGGATAGTTAAATATTACACTGGAATGTGTTGTGCATTGGTCACAGACACACACACACACACACATACACACACAGGTTCTTTTCTATTCATTTGATATAAAGCAACAGACAGAGACGTGTATAGGGTGATGTAACACTCCTTCGGGTTAGGGTTAAGGTTAGGGTTTTCACTATTCATTTGATATAAAGCAACAGACAGAGTACCTGTATAGGGAATGGAGTAACACTCTCGTTAGGGTTAGGGTTAGGGTTTTCTATTCATGTATAACAAAGAGACTGTATAACGGATGACTTCGAAGGCAAGGTAGTCATCCATATAAAAGAGACAGGAGTGTATAGGGATGTAAACCTTTATTGTAGGGTTTCATCAATTATTGCAACGACGAGACGTGAGTGACTAATCCTCAAAACTTTTGGGAAACCGACCTGAACCTTGATAGTTGGGCTATGCTGCCTACGGGTTGCCGCTAGCGCACTCCTCCCACATCATTGAACAAGGCAAGAGCCGGCAAGAATTTTCAAAGAACAAATTGAAATATTTTAACGTTTCACACATTCACAAGTCCCAATACAAGGCATTTGAAGAGATAAACATCTTGTCATCTCAGCCACGACCATGTCCGATTTTTTAAAGTTACAGAGAAAACACCACATATATTTATGTTAGGGTCCACCAGATAAAAAAAAGACAGACCAGCCGATTTTTCACAGCAAAGTGGCGGCTGCATGTTAGCATGCAAACAAGCCAACCGTAACTTAACGCTAGACACAACCTAAATAACCTAGAAAACAACTACCTCAGATGACAGTCCTATAACATGTTACACCATAAATCTATGTTTTTTGTTCAAAAAATTGCATATTTTAGCTAATAATCAGTTTTACTTACTGCTACCCATCATAGCTACAGTCAGAAATCGCATCGGGAGTAGCCAGAGTAAATACATAGCACCAACAACTACCAATTACACATCATTAAAACATTCAGACAAATATATGGTGATAGCTAATTGAAAGACAAATATCTTGTGAATACAGACAATATTTTCGCGAATTGTTGAGTGTTTTGGCAGGCAAAACCACCACATATATTTTATTTAGTTCACCACCAAATACAAAAGAACAGATCACAGTTTTTTCAGCCAACGGTAGCATGCAATAGCTACACCTACAAACACCTAGAACAACCCTAGAACCACCTAAGATAAACCTAGAAAAACTCCCCTCAGAATGACAGTCCCTATAACATGTTACACAATAAATCTAATGTTTTTGGTTCGAAAAATGTGCATATTTTAGCTATTAAAAGCAGTTTTACATTACTCTACCAATCCATAGCCACCATCCACCAGCTACATCAGAAATTCGCACGGCAGTAGCCAGAGAAATACAAGACACCAACGTCAACTTACTAAATACACATCATAAAAATTTCTCAGAACAAATATATGGTGGATAGCTACTGAAAGAATTAAGATCTTGTTGAACAAGAGCCAATATTTCCGATTTTTGAAGTGTTTATACAAAGGCGAAAAACCATATATCGTTATACTTAGCTTACTACAATAGCTAGCACACAGCAGCATGCTTCATAGTCAAATCGTAGGCATATAGCAAGTTCCGAACACGATATAATATGAAAAAGCATCCCAAATTGGCGTCCTAATCATTTGTGGGATCTTTCCATCAGAATGTTCTCACAAGAGGGATCCTTTGTTTCAGACACTGGACTTATTTGGATCCATAACGAAAGATTATCCCTTCAGAAATTCAGCAAGCACCTATTTAGACTAGCATATTGCTAGCCTCTTCGTTCTTTAACCCACATTCTTCAGCAGCGTACGCATCACGTCGAAAGTCGCAGCAATAGAATTTCATATAATATCAATTTAAACTTATACTGCAATAAACAACTAAATAGTAAGATGACTATTGTGCACAATGTATGAAAAGAAATCGGAAGCCAGAGAATTCAATAGGTTCACCTATATGTGAAAAAGTTCTTCATGATACCACTGAAGTCAGGACAGACCAAGGTACGGGAGATCGGAACTGGTTCGCGCCCAGAAAATAAATCGAAAATGCGCACCGCGTCTCAGTCCAAGACGTTTGTGTTCAGGTCCCTGCGTCGGAGATATCAGTCACTGATTTTATTTCTCTCATTTCGCATTACACACAGCGAAGCGGTATACTGTTTCTAACAGTCAATAAGTGACCATGCCCTTTTATCAGGACAAGTTCCTGAAGAAGGAGATTCGATTTTGGAAATTCTCCCAGTTCACGGTTAGGAAATGGCCTGTAAAAGGATTTCTGTTTCACCTTAGCAGAAATTTAATAGACAAGCTCCTGAAGAGAGAGTTCGATTTTGGAAATCTCAGTTTCGTTAGGAAATGGTCGTGTAAAGGAGTTCTTTCACTTAGAAGAAATAACGTTCAAAACGTTTTTAGAAACTCAAGAGACTGGTTTTTCTATCCAATAGTCTCAATATATATGCCATATTGTACGAGCAAGAACTGAGTACTGAGGCCGAGTTAAAAATCATACGGATTTTGTCCTCCAAAAGTGGAAAAACAGCACCCCCTTGATCCTCAACAGGTTAATGATTTTTGGGTTAATAAAGTTAATCCTCTAAATGTATCAAAACTAATGGTTTTTTAAAAAAAAGGGGAGACATCTCGCTTGGGTTAATAATCATAGCTATATCAAGCAAAAGTAACATGTTAATACTCATAATATAATGTTCAAACAGACAAAAACTCAGGCATAGCGAGCTATGGTATAATATCATGAGATAATAATTCACTCAGCCCAGGATTAGCGCGCATGTAATGGTTCAGAGGAAGCACCAGGATAGCAGCATGTTAAACAGAACTCTACCGCTTCTCTCTCCAGCATCCTGGGATGCCTCCCATAAAAAAGCTGACTGGAGCAAAGCCTAGCCTAACGCGACGGGATATACATATAGATATAATTTTCATAGAAATCACAAGTCCATACAGCAAATGAAAGATAAACCATCTTTGAACTATCTCTCTCTTTTTTG
>NW_019942962.1:355375-362601 GCF_002910315.2 Salvelinus sp. IW2-2015
CTGTGAAGCTGGTAGGTGGAGGTAAAGAGGGTATGTGACTGTGGTAGGGGAGGTAAAGAGGTATGTGACTGTAGGTGGAGGTAAAGCGGTATGTGACTGTAGGTGGAGGTAAAGAGGTATGTGACTGTAGGTGGAGGTAAAGAGGTATGTGATTGTAGGTGGAGGTAAAGAGGTATGTGACTGTAGGTGGAGGTAAAGAGGTATGTGACTGTAGGTGGAGGTAAAGAGGTATGTGACTGTAAGGTGGAGGTAAAGAGGTATGTGACTGTAGTGTGGAGATTAAAGAGGTATGTGATTGTAGGTGGAGGTAAAGAAAAGGTATGTGACTGTAGGTGGAGGTAAGAGGTATGTGACTGTAGGTGGAGTAAAGAGTATGTACTGTAGGTGGAAGGTAAAGAGGTATGGGACTGTAGGTGGAGGTAAAGAGGTATGTACTGTATGAGGTAAAGAGGTAGTGACTGTAGGTGGAGGTAAAGAGGTATGTGACTGTAGGTGGAGGTAAAGAGGTATGTGACTGTAGGTGGAGGTAAAGAGGTATGTGACTGTAGGTGGAGGTAAAGAGGTATGGGACAGTGGATGGTAAAGAGGTATGTGACTGTAGGTGGAGGTAAAGAGGTATTGTGACTGTAGGTGGAGGTAAAGAGGTATGTGACTGTAGGTGGAGGTAAAGAGGTATGTGACTGTAGGTGGAGGTAAAGAGGTATGGACTGTAGGTGGAGGTAAAGAGGTATGTGACTGTAGGTGGAGGTAAAGAGGTATGTGATTGTAGGTGGAGGTAAAGAGGTATGGGACTGTAGGTGGAGGTAAAGAGGTATGTGACTGTAGGTGGAGGTAAAGAGGTATGTGACTGTAGGTGGAGGTAAAGAGGTATGTGATGTAGGTGAGGTAAAGAGGTATGTGACTGTAGGTGGAGGTAAAGAGGTATGGGACTGTAGGTGGAGGTAAAGAGGTAAAGAGGTATGTGATGATTGTAGGTGGAGGTAAAGAGGTATGGGACTGTAGGAGGTAAAGAGGTATGTGACTGTAGGTGGAGTAAAGAGGTATGTGACTGTAGGTGGAGTAAAGAGGTATGTGACTGTAGGTGGAGGTAAGAGGTATGTGACTGTAGGTGGAGGTAAAGAGGTATGTGACTGTAGGTGGAGGTAAAGAGGTATGTGACTGTAGGTGGAGGTAAAGAGGTATGTGACTGTAGGTGGAGGTAAAGGGTATGTAACGGTAGGTGGAGGTAAGAGGTATGTGACTGTAGGTGGAGGTAAAGAGGTATGTGATTGTAGGTGGAGTAAGAGGTAGTGACTGTAGGTGGAGTAAAGAGGTATGTGACTGTAGGTGAAGGTAAAGAGGTATGTGACTGTAGGTGGAGGTAAAGAGGTATGTGACTGTAGTGGAGTAAAGAGGTATGTGATTGTAGGTGGAGGTAAAGAGGTATGTGACTGTAGGTGGAGGTAAGAGGTATGTGACTGTAGGTGGAGGTAAAGAGGTATGTGACTGTAGGTGGAGGTAAAGAGGTGGGACTGTAGGTGGAGGTAAAGAGGTATGTGACTGTAGGTGGAGGTAAAGAGGTATGTGACTGTAGGTGGAGGTAAAGAGGTATGTGACTGTAGGTGGAGGTAAAGAGGTATGTGACTGTAGGTGGAGGTAAAGAGGTATGTGACTGTAGGTGGAGGTAAAAGAGGTATGGACTGAGTGAATGGACTGTAGTGGAGGTAAAGAGGTATGTGACTGTAGGTGGAGGTAAAAAGTACTGTAGTGGAGGTAAAGAGGTATGTGACTGTAGGTGGATGTAAAGAGGTATGGGACTGTAGGTGGAGGTAAAGAGGTATGTGACTGTAGGTGGAGGTAAAGAGGTAAAGAGGTATGTGATTGTAGGTGGAGGTAAGAGGTATGGACTGAGGTGGAGGTATAGAGGTATGTGACTGTAGGTGGAGGTAAAGAGGTATGTGACTGTAGGTGGAGGTAAAGAGGTATGTGACTGTAGGTGGAGGTAAAGAGGTATGTGACTGTAGGTGGAGGTAAGAGGTATGGGACTGTAGGTGGAGGTAAGAGGTAAAGAGGTATGTGATTGATTGTAGGTGGAGGTAAAGAGGTATGGGACTGTAGGTGGAGGTAAAGAGGTATGTGACTGTAGGTGGAGATAAAGAGGTATGTGACTGTAGGTGGAGGTAAAGAGGTATGTGACTGTAGGTGAGGTAAAGAGGTATGGACTGTAGGTGAGGTAAAGAGGTATGTGACTGTAGGTGGAGGTAAAGAGGTAAAGAGGTATGTGATGTAGGTGGAGGTAAAGAGGTATGGGACTGTAGGTGGAGGTAATAGAGGTATGTGACTGTAGGTGGAGGTAAAGAGGTATGTGACTGTAGGTGGAGGTAAAGAGGTATGTGACTGTAGGTGGAGGTAAAGAGGTATGTGCTGTAGGTGGAGGTAAAGAGGTTAGTGTGACTGTAGGTGGAGGTAAAGAGGTATGGGACTGTAGGTGGAGGTAAAGAGGTATGTGACTGTAGGTGGGAAGAGGTAAAGAGGTATGTGATTGTAGGTGGAGGTAAAGAGGTATGGGACTGTAGGTGGAGGTAAAGAGGTATGTGACTGTAGGTGGAGGTAAAGAGGTATGGTAGCGTAGGTGGAGGTAAAGAGGTATGGACTGTAGGTGGAGGTAAAGAGGTATGTGACTGTAGGTGGAGGTAAGAGGTATGGACTGTAGGTGGAGGTAAAGAGGTATGTGACTGTAGGTGGAGGTAAAGAGGTATGGACTGTAGGTGGAGGTAAAGAGGTATGGACTGTAGGTGGAGGTAAGAGGTATGTGACTGTAGGTGGAGGTAAAGAGGTATGTGACTGTAGGTGGAGGTAAAGAGGTATGTGGACTGTAGGTGGAGGTATGTGACTGTAGGTGGAGGTAAAGAGGTATGGGACTGTAGGTGGAGGTAAAGAGGTATGTGACTGTAGGTGGAGGTAAAGAGGTATGGGACTGTAGGTGGAGGTAAAGAGGTATGTGACTGGCAGGTGGGGGTAAAGAGGTATGGGACTGTAGGTGGAGGTAAAGAGGTATGGGACTGTAGGTGGAGGTAAAGAGGTATGTGACTGTAGGTGGAGGTAAAGAGGTATGTGACTGTAGGTGGAGGTAAAGAGGTATGTGACTGTAGGTGGAGGTAAAGAGGATGTGACTGTAGGTGGAGGTAAAGAGGTATGTGACTGTAGGTGGAGGTAAAGAGGTATGTGACTGTAGTGGAGGTAAAGAGGTATGTGACTGTAGGTGGAGGTAAAGAGGTATGTGACTGTAGGTGGAGTTAAAGAGGTATGGGACTGTAGGTGGAGGTAAAGAGGTATGTGACTGTAGGTGGAGGTAAAAGGTATGTGACTGTAGTGGAGGTAAAGAGGTATGTGACTGTAGGTGGAGGTAAAGAGGTATGTGACTGTAGGTGGAGGTAAAGAGGTATGTGACTGTAGGTGGAGGTATAGAGGTATGGGACTGTAGGTGGAGGTAAAGAGGTATGTGACTGTAGGTGGAGGTAAGAGGTATGGTACTGTAGGTGGAGGTAAAGAGGTATTGGACTATAGGTGGAGGTAAAGAGGTATGTGACAGTAGGTGGAGGTATGGTACTGTAGGTGGAGGTAAAGAGGTATTGGACTATAGGTGGAGGTAAAGAGGTATGGGACTGTAGTGGGAGGTATGGGACAGGATGCGTAGGTGGAGGTAAAGAGGTATGTGACTGTAGGTGGAGGTAAAGAGGTATGGGACTGTAGGTGGAGGTATGGGACTGTAGGTGGAGGTAAAGAGGTATGGGACTGTAGGTGGAGGTAAAGAGGTATGTGATTGTAGGTGCAGGTAAAGAGGTAATGGGACTTGTAGGTGGAGGTATGGGACTGTAGGTGGAGGTAAAGAGGTATGGGACTGTAGGTGGAGGTAAGATGTATGTGATTGTAGGTGCAGGTAAAGAGGTATGGGACTGTAGGTGGAGGTAAAGAGGTATGTGATTGTAGTTGAGGTATGAGAGGTAATGGGACTGTAGGTGGAGGTAAAAGAGGATATGGGAACTGTAGGTGGACGGTTAAAGAGGTATGGGACTGTAGGTGGAGGTAAAAGAGGTATGTGACTGTAGGTGGAGGTAAGAGAGATGATATGGGAACTGTAGGTGGAGGTAAAGAGAGGTATGGGACTGTAGGTGGAGGTAAAGAGGTATGTGACTGTAGGGGTCACATACCTCTTTACCTCCACCTACAGTCACATACCTCTTTACCTCCACCTACAGTCACATACCTCTTTACCTCCACCTACAGTCACATACCTTTTTTTCACTCCACGGGGAGTTGAGTTGTAGCACCAGGAGGGCATACGTAACAATGACAAAGAACAAACAGCAAAAACATATACATGATCAAATACAAATCTTAGAATCAGCTATTAAAGACTACCAGAACCCACTGGATTCTCCAGTTACATTGAATGAATTACAGGACAAAATACAAACCCTTCAACCCAACTCAATGAAAACAATGTACTGAGCAAATGTCAAATTGGCTTTTTACCAAATGACCATACGACAAACCAGGTATTCACGTATTCACGCTGCACACCCTAATTAACAAAACAAAACAAARGCAAAGTCTTCTCATGCTTTGTTTATTTCAAAAACCCTTTGACTCAGTTTGGCATGAGGGTCTGCTATACAAATAGCTGGAAAGTGGTGTTGGGGGATGCAGCTTGAGCCCCACCCTCTTCAACATACAGTATATACATTAATTGGTGAGGGCATTAGAACAGTCTGCAGGACCGGGCCTCATCGTACTAGAATCTGAAGTCGAATGTCTACTGTTTGCTGATGATCTGGTGCTTCTGTCCCCAACCAAGGAGGGCGTACAGCAGCACCTAGATCTTCTGCAAAGATTATATCAGACCTGGGCCCTGACAGTAAATCTCAGTAAGACCAAAAATAATTGTGTTCCAAAAAAGATCCAGTCGCCAGGACCACAAATATAAATTCCTTATATATATWTTWTTTTATTTTATTTATTTCACCTTTATTTAACCAGGTAGGCCAGTTGAGAACATTTTCTCATTTACAACTGTGACCTGGCCAAGATAAAGCAAAGCAGTTCGACACGTACAACACAGAGTTACACATGGAATAAACAAACATACAGWCAATAACACAATAGAAAAGTCTATATACAGTGTGTTTAAATGTAATAAGATTAGGGAAGTAAGGCAATAAATAGGCCACAGTGGCGAAACAATTACAATTTAACAATTAAACACTGGAGTGATAGATGTGCAGAAGATGAATATGCAAGTAGAGATACTGGGTGCAAAGGAGCAAAAAGATATAACAATATGGGGATGAGGTAGTTGGGTGGGTTATTTACAGATTTACAAATTGCCCTTTATGGTTGTGAGGTCTGGGCTACGCTCACTCACCAAGAATTCACAAAATCGACACACACACAAATTGAGACTCTGTATGCAGAATTCTGTAAACACAGCCTCCGTGTACAACGTAAAATAACAAATAATGCATGCAGAGCCAGAATAAGGCCGATACCCACTAAAACAATTCTACAACCACCTAAAAGGAAGCGATTCCAAAACCTTCCATAACAAAGCCATCACTGACAGAGAGATGAACCTGGAGAAGAGTCCCCTAAGCAAGCTGGTTCTGGGCTCTGTTCACAAACACAAACAGACCCCACAGAGCCCCAGGACAGCAACACAATTAACCCAACCAAGTCATGAGAAAACCATAAGAGAATTACTTGACATTTTGGCCCAAAAACAAAGAGTACACAGTGTTTAATTTCACTTTTTGTTTATTATTTATTTCACTGCTTTTTGGCAATGTAAACATATGTTTTCCCATGTCAATAAAGCCCTTAAATTGAAATAGAAATAGTGAGAGAGAAAACAGCAAGAGAATGAGTCAAGAGAAAGAGAAAGAAGGAGGAAGAGGAGGAAGGAAAAGACGGAGAAAGAGAAGGGAGAGAGGAGAATGAAACATATGAGAAAGAGAAGGAGAAAGAGAAAGACGGAGAAAGAGGAAGATGGAGAAAAGAGAAGGAGGGAAAGAAAGAGGAAGATGGAGAAACGAGAAGGAGGAGAAAGAGAAGGAGGGAGAAGAAGAGAAGGAGGAGAAAGAGGAAGATGGAGAAAGAGAAGATGGAGAAAGAGGAAGGATGGAGAAAGAGGAAGATGGAGAAAGAGAAGAAGGAGAAAAGAGAAGGAGGGAGAAAGAGAAGATGGAGAAAGAGCGAAATGGAGAACGAGGAAGATGGAGAAAGAGGAAGATGGAGAAAGAGGAAGAGTGAGAAGAAGAAGGAGGAGAAAGGAAGATGGAAAAGGGGAGATTGGAGAAAGAGGAAGATGGAGGAAAGAGGAGATGGAGAAAGAGGAAGATGGAGAAAGAGAAGGAGGAGAAAGAGAAGGAGGAGAAAGGGAAGATGGAGAAAGAGGAAGATGGAGAAAGAGGAAGATGGCAGAAAGAGAAGAAGGAGAAGGAGGAGAGAGAGGAAGATGGAGAAAGAAGAGGAGAGGGAGGAGAATGAAACATATGGAGAAAGAGGAGAAGAGAAGGAGGAGAAGAGAAGGAGGGAGAAGAGGAAGGTGGAGAAAGAGAAGGAGGAGAAAGAGGGAGAAGAGAAGGAGGGAGAATGAGAAGGAGAAAGAGAAGGAAGGAGAAAGAGAAGGAGGGAGAAAGAGGAGGATAAAGAGAGGGAGAAAGAGGGAGAAAGAGAAGGAGGGAGAAAGAGGGAGAAGAGTTTCAACGTTTAGTCTCCCTGATAATTCATTGCACCCACCTTGTGTCCCAGGTCTAAATCAATCCCGAAAATGTAAAAAAGAGATGGAACTAGTTTTGAAGTCTAGAGTTGAGTTTGAGGAGGTTGGTGAGTTGAATCACACTGAATGTAATAATGTTTACATTCTGTTCTAAAGATCAAAGGGGCAATTATTTCATTTTTATTGTTGTCTGTACTAATGATACATACATGACTGATTATTAAAGAAATGGAAAAATAATTCCTCAGACTCCGGAAACAACTGGTCTGCCATCCCAAACGGCGTATTTCACTATATAACGCACTAGTTTTACCAGTGCCCATAGGGTATAGGGGTAGGGTTTAGGGTTTAGGGTGGCCATTTGGGAAACAGCCTGTTGTGTATCTGGGAAGCAACAAGGATGTTAATGAAAGTTAATTAATAATTATCTGGACAAGAGAGGGACTGCTGAAGGCCTTGTTATCAACGT
>NW_019942962.1:363067-371998 GCF_002910315.2 Salvelinus sp. IW2-2015
CGGTGAACTGAAGGAAAAGAGTAGGAAATAGACAGAAAGTAGAGACGGTGGAAGACAGAGAAGGATAGACTGAGTAGAGACAGTGGAGAGAAAAAAGAGAAAGATAGGACAGCAGTAGCGGAGACGTGGAAAGGAAAGAAAGAGAGGATAGACAGAGCTAGAGACGGTGGAAGACAGAGAAGGATAGACTGAGTAGAGACCGTGGAAGAAAAGAGAAGGATAACAGAGTAGAGAAGGTGGAAGAAAGAGAAGGATAGACTGAGTAGAGACGGTGGAAGAAAGAGAAGGACTAGACAGAGTAGAACGGTGGAAGACAGAAGAAAGGACTGAAAGTAGAGACGGTGGAAGAAAGAGAAGGATAGACTGGCTAGAGACGGTGGAAGAAAGAGAAGGATAGACAGAGTAGAGACGGTGGGAAGAAAGAGAAAGTATGACTGAGTTGAGACTGTGGAAGAAAGAGAAGGATAGACTGATTAGA
Organism: Salvelinus sp. IW2-2015; assembly: GCF_002910315.2. Taxonomy (NCBI): domain Eukaryota; kingdom Metazoa; phylum Chordata; class Actinopteri; order Salmoniformes; family Salmonidae; genus Salvelinus; species Salvelinus sp. IW2-2015. The sequence continues at coordinate 363,546 of NW_019942962.1, forward strand.
GACGGTGGAGAAAGAGAAGGATAGACTGAGTAGAGACGGTGAAGAAAGAGAGCAGGATAGACTGAGTAGAGACGGTGGAAGAAAGAGAAGGATAGACAGAGTAGAGACGGTGGAGGAAGAGAAGATAGACTGAGTAGAGACGGTGGAAGAAAAGAGAAGGATAGACAGAGTAGAGACGGTTGGAAGACAGAGAAGGTTAGACTGAATAGAGCGGTGAGAAAGCAGAAGGATAGACAGAGTAGAGACGGTGGAAGAAAGAGAAGGATAGACAGAGCAGAGACGTGGAAAAGAAAGGTAGACTGATAGATACGGGAAGAAAGAGAAGGATAGACAGAGCAGAGACGGTGGAAGAAAAGAGAAGGATAGACTGAGCAGAGACAGTGGAAGAAAGAGAAGGATGACTGCAGTGAAGTAGACACGGTGGAAGAAAGAGAGAGGATACGACTGAGTAGAGACGTGGAGAAGAAAGAGAAGGATAGACAGAGTAGAACCGGTGAGAAGAAGGAAGCAATGACTGAGTAGAGACGGTGGAGACAGAGAAGGATGGACTGAGTATGAGAACGGTGGAAAAAAGAGAAGGATGACAGAGTAGAGACGGGGAAGATATGAGAAGGATTAGACTGAGTAGAGACGGTGGAGACAGAGAAGGATAGACAGAGTAAGACGGGTGGAAGAAAGAGAAGGATAGACTGAGTAGAGACGGTGGAAGAAAGAGAAGGATAGACAGAGTAGAACCGTGTGAAGAAAGAGAAGGATAGACTGAGTAGAGACGGTGGAAGAAAGAGAAGGAAGACAGAGTAGAGACGGTGGGAGACAGAGACAGGATCGACCTGAGTAGAGAGGCCGTGGAAAAAAGAGTAAGATAGACACGAGTAGAGACGGAAGATAGAGAAGGATGACTGAGTAGAGGACGTGTGAGACAGAGAAGGATAGACAGAGTAGTGACGGTGAAGAAAGAGAGATAGACTGAGTAGAGACTGTGGAAGAAAGAGAAGGTTAGATGCAGTAGAGACGTGGAAGAAAGAGAAGGATAGACAGAGTAGAGACGGTGGAAGATAGAGAAGGAATAGGACTGGAAAGATAGAGACGGTGGAAGACAGAGAAGGCATAGACAGAGTAGAGACGTGGAAGAAAGAGAAGGATAGACTGAGTAGAGACGGTGGAAGAAGAGAAGGATAGACTGAGTAGAGACAGGTGGAAGACAGAAAGATGACTAGTGACGTGGAAGAAAGAGAAGGATAGACTGAGTAGAGACGGTGGAGAAGAGAAGGATAGACAGAGTAGCAGAACGGTGGAGAAAGAGAAAATAGACTGAGTGAGACTGTGGAAGAAAGAGAAGGTTAGACTGAGTAGAGATGGTGGAAAGAGAAGGATAGACAGAGTAGAGACGTTGGAAGACAGAGAAAGGATTACAATATTAATTTGATAAAAAATCCAAATTACTTCACAGATCTTCATTGCAAAAGTTTAAACACTGTTCCCACACATGCTTGTTCAATGAACAATAAACCAATTAAGTGAAATGCACCGTGAACATCGTTAAGACAACTAACAAGCTTACAGACGGTAGGCGCATTAATGTCACAAGTTTAAGAAACTAGGACACTAAAGGAAGGCCATTTCTACTGACTCTGAAAAACCAACAAAGAAGATGCCCAGGGTCCTGCTCATCTGTTGAACGTGCTTAGGCATGCTGAAAGGGGCATGGCGACTGGCAGATGTGCCAGAGGCAATACATTCCAATGTCGTACTGTGAGACGCCTAAGACAGTGCCTACAGGGAGACATAACTGACAGCTGATCGGCCTCGCAGGGCAGAGCATGTGTACAACACCAGCACCAGGTCGGTACATCCGAACATCACACCTGCGAGACAGGTACAGGATTGGCAACTACAACTGCCCGAGTTACCCAGGAACACACAATCCTCCATCAGTGCTCAGACTGTCCACAATAGCTGAGAGAGGCTGGACTGAGGGCTTGTAGGCTATATATAGGCAGGTCCTCACCAGACATCACCGGCAAAAACGTCGCAATTGGCACAAACCACCGTTGCTGCCGACCAGACAGGACTGCAAAAGGCTCTTCACTGATGAGTCGCGTTTTTGTCTCACCAGGGGTGTGGTCGGATTCACAGTTATGTCGAAGCCAATGAGCATTACACTGAGGCCTGTACTCTGGATCGGGATCGATTTGAGGTGGAGGTCCGTCATGATCTGGCGGGGCGGTAAAGCAAGCATCATCGGACTGAGCTTTTTGTCATCGAGGCAATCTCAACGCTGTCGTTACAGGGAAGACAACTCCTCCTCATGTGGTACCCTTCTGCAGGCTCATCCTGACAATGACCCTCCAGCATGACAATGCACCCAAGCATACTGCTCGTTTCTGTGCATGATATCCTGCAGGAATGTCAGTGTTCTCCATGGCCACGAAGAGCCCGATCTCAATCCATTGAGCACGCCGTGACCTGTTGGATCGGAGGGATGGCTAGGCTTCCCCATAGAAATGTCCCGGAACTTGCAGGTGCCTTGGTGGAAGAGTGGGGTAACACACTCACAGCAAGAACTGGCAAATCTGATGCAGTCCCTGAGGAGGAGATGCAGTGCAGTACTCAATCAGCTGGTGGCCACACCAGATACTGACTGTATACTTTGATTTTGACCCCCCCTTTGTTCGAGACACATTATTCCATTTCTGTTCGTCACATGTCTGTGGAACTTGTTCAGGTTTATGTCTCAGTTGTTTGAATCTTGTTATGTTTCATACAAATATTTACACATGTTAAGTTGCTGAAAATAAACGCAGTTGACAGTGAGAGGACGTTTCTTTTTTTTGCTGAGTTTATTTTGCTCAGATTACACAGATCCACAAAGAATTTGAAAAAAAACGAAATGTTGACAAACTCCCATATCTACTGTGTGAAATACCACAGTGTGCCATCACAGCAGCAATATTTGTGACCTGTTGCCACAAGTAAAGGTCAACAAGTGAAGAACAAACACCATTGTAAATACAATCCATATTTATGCTTATTTATTTTCCCTTTTGTACTTTAACCATTTGCACATCGTTACAACACTGTATATATACATAATATGACATTTGTAATGTCTTTATTCTTTTGGAACTTCTGTGAGTGGAATGTTTACTGTTCATCTTTATAGTTTTTTTCACTTTTGTATATTATCTATTTCACTTGCTTTGGCAATGTTAACGTATGTTTCCCATGCAAATAAAGGCCCTTGAATTGAATTGAGAGAGAGAGACAGAGAGACAAATAGAGAGTAGGAGAGAGACAGAGATAGAGTAGGAAAGAGAGAGATCGAATGAGAGACAGAGAGAGTGGGAGAGTGATACAGAGTAGGAGAGAGAAGGAAAGAGAGAGATTGAGAGAGTGGGAGAGAGACAGAGAGAGAGATTACAGTGAGAGATGCTGAGTCAATGGGATCTCAGATTGAGAGTTCCACAGTGGGGCTTTTGATGTTCACCACACACTGTCTGACCTCATCCTGTGGAAAGCCTGAAGGGTTAAAGTAAGGGTCCTGTATTACACACACACACACACACACACTGGATTAACCTACATAACATATCCAGATTGTCTTTAGGCTAAGGAACTCTCTGAAACACCCTTGGTGTATGCTTTCTCTAACCGAAGCTCAGCCATCACTGTGCACGCTCCCGTTCACATTCATTGTGACACAGAAAATAATCCTTGAGTTTACTGGTAGGCGGGACAGTATTCTCAAATCCTCAGCCTATAGAAGCTGTTCCACGCTGAAATTAAATGAAGTGGATGATTCTTATTTCCATTATGGTGACTGTCAGATTGACTTGTTACTTACAATAAGGAAGACGGGGAAACAAATGGCTAGCCCCCCTCTCTCTCCTTCCTTCCACCCTCAAGCTGCTTTCTCGCCATCTTAATGATTTTTTTTTTAGCATCCCGCTTTTTCCCTCCTTCTCTCTCTCATCCCGTTTCCTCTCTCTAATTCTCTCTCTCATCCCGTTTCCTCTCTCTAATTCTCTCTCTCATCCCGTTTCCTCTCTCTAATTCTCTCTCTGTCCTCTTTTCTTCTCTGTGCCTGCCTGGGGTGGTAGACCAGATAACGTTCCTCCCTGCTCTCTCTCAATCTCTCTCTCGCACTCTCCCTCCCTCTCTGTTGATAATTAAGATATCTTATTGTACGCTTTTCTCTTTCATAGTAGAGGTTCTGTAGACACCATAAGTAAGCTGCCAAGTCTCCAGCACAGACACTCTACAGGAGAGCACACATTTATACAGTCATACGCTCACACACACCGGCCCGTGTGCACACATACGCACATAAACTAAAGGACAAATGAAATGCGCACATACATTCTCACTTCCTATACACACACAAACATGACTGCATGCACCAAACAACAAACTCTCAAAAGAAATACTCTCTCTCTCTCTCTCTCTCTCTCTCTCTCTCTCTCTCTCTCTCTCTCTCTCTCTCTCTCTCTCTCTCTCTCTCTCTCTACTCTCTCTCTCTCTCCTCTCTCTCTCCTCTCTCTTCTCTCTCTCTCTCTCTCTCTCTCTTCTCTCTCTCTCTTCTCTCTCTCTCTCTCTCTCTCCTCTCTCTTACCACACACACGTACCACACACTCGTCTCACTCTGTCTCTCTCTCTCTCCTATCTCGCTCTGTCTTCTTGTCTGTCTTGTCTGTCTGTCTGTCTGTCTGTCTGTCTGTCTGTCTGTCTGTCTGTCTGTCTGTCTGTCTGTCTGTCTGGCTGTCTTCTGTCTGTCTCTCTCTCTTCTCTCTCCCTTCTCTCTCTCTCTCCTCTCTCCTCTCTCTCTCTCTCTCTCTCCTCTTCTTCTCTCTCTCTCCCTCTCGCGCTCTTGTCTCTCTTTCTCTCTCTCTCTCTCTCTCTCTCTCTCTCTCGCTCTCTTCTCTCTCGTTCTTCTCTGTCTCTCTCTTTCTCTGTCTCTCTCTATCTCACACATGTGGAGATTCATGCATCCTCCTCTGCTGTATCTATGCAGGGCTGGTGCCAGCAACCAGGGTGACTTACAGCAGGAAGCTGAATTAAAGTTTGGTAGACAATACGCACGCACGCACGCACGCACGCACGCACGCACGCACGCACGCACGCACGCCACGCACGCACGCACAGCACGACGCACGCACACACACACACACACACACACACACACACCACACACACCACACACACACACACACACACACACACACAACACAGTGATATAGAAGAGTGTTACTAACACTGATCTTGGATGATACAGTCCTACAGCTACTAGCAGACAGAGACCAGTAGAAGAGCAGAGAATACAATGTTCCACAACATAAAACACTTGCACTTCTCTGTCTCCTCATCGTATCCACCTCTCTCTATTTCTTTCTCTCTCTCGCTCTCTCAGCTCTCTCTCCTCTCTTTCTCTCTGGTGTGGCATACTAGTCATACAGGGCCTTGCGGTCTCTGAAACGATACCTTACAACAGTAAATCTCACTCATCTTGATTTTTCTGCTCTCTTTTCTTCACCAATACATTTCTCTCACGGTTTCTCTCTCTCTCTCTCTCTCTCGTTCTTCTCTCCTCTCTCTCTCTCTCTCTCTCTCTCTCTCTCTCTCCTTCTCTCTCTCTCTCTCCTGTCTTTCCTACAGGCCTTGCAGACAGATGGAAAGGTGTAGTTGTGACTAATCTTCTCTCTTCCAGCCCTGTCAATAGTTCCAATAACAGTAAATAGCACCGACTCCATCCAATGATTGTCACGCTCAGGGCTAAGCCAAGACCTTATTGGTTCATCAAGGCAATCTGCTCCCTGGTAATAGCCAATCAATGATCTGTGAATGCTGACAACCCCCATTGTTTTGATTGGATGCCACTTCAGCTGCCTCGACAAATATTGTCATGCACACACACACACACAACACCACACACACACAACACACACACACATCACACACAACACACACACACACCACACACCACACACACACACACACAACACACACACACACAACCACACGCACATAACATGGGCTGGCACACACACACAATTGCAGGCACACACATCACAGCACTGTATAAGTAGACCAACACAACTAACGCACAGATTCCCCCCACCATACACACACTCAGACACACAGATCCATCCCCCACAAACACCCATAACTCTGGCATTGTGAAGATAGATTGAGCAAAGGGGAGCAGCCGTTACTGGACTCCAGGTTCCAGTTCTTTAAGCGAATAGCATGTGTGGTTCAGTGTGTCATCGCACAATCACAGGAAATTACAAAATTACGGAACACTTCATACACAACTAGTCAGATCCAGCGAGCAGCAGTGGCAGGGTGACAAGAGCAGCATCGTGACAGATCGGTCTCACGTGACGTCTGTGTGTGTAACTCTTGCATTAACGGCTCGGTGTTCAATGTCAAACCGCTACCCGAGCCTAATACAGAAACAGTGTGACCTGACACTGTGTGATCTCGTGGAGATTACACACACCACGCACGCACGCAAACACGCCACACACCACACAACACACCACACACAACACAACACCACACACCACACACGCGCACACACACACACACGTCACTCACTGACCACTGACAGGAGAAAGCCGAGTGAGTGATTAATAATTCATTTAATTTGTAAAGTCCTTTTCTACACCCAAGCATCAATCCAGTGGACAGGACATTAATTAACATACAGTACCAGTCAAAAAGTTTGGACCCTAGCTCATTCAAGGGTCTTCTTAATTTCTATTGACTATCTTCTACATTGTAGAAATATGAAACTCAAAAACTATGACATAACACATATGGGAATCATGTAGTAATCAAACGTGGAAATATAAATTTTTGTTAAATGTATATATTAATTAGGCCTTGCAGATGCTTCATTCCAAATGCCTGATCTTTTATGCTGGTAGTGTGGAATTCTAAATAAATTACCACAGTGCCGCCAGCAAAAGCCCTCACAACCTCCTCCTCCATGCTTCACGGTGGACCAACACATGTGGAGATCATCCGGTTCACCTAACTTCTGGCTCACAAAGACCACGGCTTAGAACCAAAAAATCTCACATTTGTCATCAGACCAAAGGGACAATTTCCACCAGTCTAAATGTCCAGTTGACTGTTTCTTGCCCAAGCCAAGTCTTCTCATTCTTATTGGTCCTTAGTAGTTGTTTCTTTGCAGCAATTTGACCTATAAGCTGGATGTCACACAGTTCCTGCTGAACAGTTGATGTTTGAGATGTGTCTGTTTCTTGAACTCTGTGAAGCATTTATTTGGGCTGCAATCTCTGAGGTGCAGTTAACCTCTAATGAACTTATTTACATTTGCATTACATTTCTAGGCACTTTAGCGACGCTCTTATCCAGACGCGGACTATACAGTAGAACCCTCTGCAGCAGAGCGTAACTCTTGTTCTTCCTTTTCCTGAGGCGGGCTAGCATGAGAGGACGTTTCATCATAGCACTTGATGATGTTTTTGCGACTGCACTGAATAAACATACTTTCCGCAATTGACGACTAATTATTAACTGTGCTTAAGAGTAGATGATGGACTGATTGTTGTTGCATATTACCAAAGGCTATCCGGTCTGCTATACCACCCCTACCTTGTCACAACACAATATATTGCTCAAACACATGAACGAAGGGAAAAAAAAAAATCCACAAAATGGAAAAACTTTAACAGGCCACACTGATTAATTGAAATGCATTTAAGGTGGACTACCTCACTGAAGCTGGTTGAGAGAAATTCCCAGAATGTGGCCAAAGCTGTCATCAAGGCACAAGTAGGGTGCTACTTTGAATACTTTTTTTGAATTTGTTAACACTCTTTTTGGTTACTATGATGATTCCCATTGTGTTATTTCATCGTTTTTGATGACCTTCACTATATTCTACACATGTAGACAATCAGTACAAATAAAGAAAAATCTTGACCTGAGTAGAGTGATTCTCCAAACTCTTCGAAATGGTACTTAGAGCCTCTGAAAAGCTGTTTCTGACATTGCTCAGTCTGTAGCTGATTCCTTAACGTGACGGCCAGGACTCTGCCAGTTACCTGACAGGACTGCAAAGTGTGTTCCACAGCTGAGGGCGCTGCACAACCGAAAGCCTTCACCGATCAGGTTAGTAGTCGTGCTGTGTGGCTGCTGAAGAGACTGACCTGGAGGGCGTCAAGGCTGCATTGGGGCAGGAGGGTAGGATGACAGTCAGCAAGATATGATATAGAGAACAATAAACAGAACAGAGAGTACGGGGCGGAGGGAGAAAGGGAGCGAGTAAGGGGATCAGGGAGAAGGGAGCCATAAGGGGAGAGGGAGAACATGGAGACATAAGGGGAGAGGGGAGAAAGGGAGCGATAAGGGGAAGGGAGAAAGAAAGAGTAAAAGGAGAAGGTCGAAGCTAAGGGAACTGAGAGCGAGAAATCTCTCTCTTT
>NW_019942962.1:372023-383822 GCF_002910315.2 Salvelinus sp. IW2-2015
GCTTTTATTGGCATGAAACTTGTGCAAAATATTCCAAGCAACAAGTATACAAGTATACATCTGTTAATCAATCTTAAACTCATCACAAATAATTAATATAGAATCTCTCTCTCTCTCTCTCTCTCTTTACTTCTCTCTCTTTCCCCTCTCTCTCTCTCTGTCTTCTCCCTCTCTTCATTCTCTCTTCCTCTCCTCTCCTCTCTGTTCAATCTCCTCCTTCTCGTCCTTCATCTCGTCTCTATCTTCTCTATCTCTGTCTCCTCTACTCTCTATTGTCTCTCTGCTCTCTCATCTCATTATTCAATTCTTCAATTCAATTTGCTTGATTTGCAGTACGTAAACAGTTACCATTTGCCAAGCCTCTTACGAATATATAAAAAAGAGAATCAAATTGTCAACGGTACAACATAATCAACAATAACCAGTTGTTAGCTGGCCAACCACAGCTCTCTGCGTCCTCCCACCAACAGGACGGGTGCTACTCCTCATCAGAGACGTCTTTTTAAAGCCTTGATAATGAGTTTCATTGCTATCATGTGGACATGATCACTCCTAGTTTTTTATTTTTGACATTTTTCATGTCTAACTAGTTAGCCATGGTGTACTGTCAGTTAGGGGCGCAATAAGACGATTTTGCTTTTTGTTTGCTCGCTGTTTCCAATAAAGCAACTGTTAGTTTTTGTTGACAGTGTATTTGTATTATTGATATATGTTCTTTCCTGAGCTTCAGTTGTGTAAGTAGAATCAAGTTTCGTGAACTCAAGCCCAGACCAGCGATAGTAACCTTTTCTTTGCTCAGCTCTTGCATTCCAGGCTTGTAATGATAGAGAGGGTCACTGTTATTTTAGATGTTTCCAAAACTTAATTGCTATTTTTGACGTTTTATATTAGTGATATTGGGCCTAATTCTGCCCTGCATCATTGTTATGTTTCCTTCATGACATGTGAGAGAATCGTACATAACTCTGCTGCGGGTTTCCAATGGAGTGTTTTCCATTGATTGAATCTGTTTTGCAAGTGACCCCACCTCACTGCTCCATAAAGTGCATTGTTCAATTACATATTCTCATTTAGAATTTTAGTATTTCAATTTAATTAGCTTTCTAATGGCGTAGAACCCTGCTACTTCTCTCTCAGTTCATTCACTGCGCATATTAAGGTTGTCCAGTTAGCTTATTTTTAAACCTAAGTAATTTTAGTGTGTGCAGCTACTCCACTATATTTTTACAAGTTGAGAACTTTGTCTCAATCCTCGAATCTGACTCTCTGAAATCATCATTTTAGTATTTTGGTTTACTGCCTGGGCCCAGTCTAGGCAGATACTCTCTGCAGTCCAGGCTGGTGATATCCATGTTGTGTGGTACAGCAGCATATTCATCTGCGAAGAGTAGATTAACCTCCTAATTTGGAGACTAACACCAGGGCTGAGGATTTTTTTCTAGCTGAAATTAGTGGCCAATATTTGAAATGTAATAATTGAAGAGTGCATGGCCTCACGATGGCAACCGCTAAGGCCCTGCCCCTGTTAAATATCTGTATTTTCTTGCCAATTTAATGATGCACACATTGCCAGTATACATTGATTTATTATGTCATATGTTTCTCTCTCTCTCCTCTTGCTCTCTCTCTCTCTCTCTCTCTCTCTCTCTCTCTCTCCCTTTTCTCTCTCATCTCTCTCTCTCTCTCTCTCTCTCCTCTCTCTCTCTCTCTCTCTCTCTTGCTCTCCTCTTCCTCTTTCTCTCTCTTCTCTCCTTCTCTCTCTCTCTCCCTCCTCTCTCTTCTCTCCTCTTCTCTCCTTGCCTTCTCTCTCTGCGCTACTTCACTTTCTCCTCTCTCTCTCTTCTCTCTTTCTTCTTTCTCTCTCTCTTCTCTCTCTCCTCTCCTCTCTCTCTCTCTCTCTCTCCTCTCTCTCTCTCTCTCTCTCTTCTTCTTCTCTCCTTGTGTCTTTCCTACAGCCTTGAGACAGATGGAAAGGTGTAGTTGTGGACTAATCTTCTCTCTCCAGCCCTGTCAATAGTTCTCAATAACAGTGAAATAGCACCGGCTCCATCCAATGATTGATCACGCTCAGGGGCTAAGCCAAGACCTTATTGGTCATCAAGGCAATCTGCTCCCTGGTAATAGCCAATCAGATGCATCCTGTGGAATGCTGACAGATCCCCCATTGTTTTGATTGAATGCCACTTCAGCTGCCCTCGATCAATATGCCATCACACGCACACACAAACTGTACTGCAGTCACTGAGACACACGTGTGCACACATACATTGGCTGGCACACACACACATATGCAGGCATACACAAGCATGGATAGTGACATACCGACACACACACTGACACACACAGATTCCCCCCACATACAGACACACAGACCCACACACAGATCTTTATTTTGACTATTTCTACATTGTATAATAATAGTGAAAACATCAAAACTATYAAATAATACATATGGAATCATGTAGTAACCAAAAAAGTGTTAAACAAATCAACAAATATTTTAGATTTTAGATTCTTCGCAGAAGCCACACTTTGCCTTGATGACAGCTTTGCACACTCTTGGCATTCTCTCAAACAGTTTTTCCTTCACTCTGCGGTCCAGACCATCTCAATTGGGTTGAGGTCGGGTGATTGTGGAGGCCAGGTCATCTGATACAACACTCCTTCACTCTCCTTATTGGTCAAATAGCCCTTACACAGCCTTTGTCCTGTTGAAAAACAAATGATAGTCCCACTAAGTGCAAACCAGATGGGATGGTGTATCGCTGCAGTAGTAGCCATGCTGTTTAAGTGTGCCTTGAATTCTAYATAAATCATTGACAGTGTCACCAGCAAAGCACCCCCACACCATCACACCTCCACGCTTCACGGTTGGAACCACACATGGTGAGATCATCCGTTCACCTACTCTGAGACACGGTGGTTAGAACCAAAAAATCTCACATTTTGACTCATCAGACCAAAGGACAGATTTCCACCGGTCTAATGTGCATTGCTAGTGTTTATTGGCCCAAGCAAGTCTCTTCTTCTTCTTGGTTTCCTTTACTAGTGGTTTCTTTGCAGCAATTTGACCATGAAGGCCTGATTTACGCAGTCTCCTCTGAACAGTTGATGTTGAGATGTGTATGTTACTTGAACTCTCTGAAGCATTTATTTGGGCTACAATCTGAGGCTGGTAACTCTAATGCTCTGCAGCAGAGGTAACTCTGGGTCTTCCTTTCCTGTGGTGGTCCTCATGAGAACCAGTTTCATCATAGCGCTTGATGGTTTTTGCGACTGCACTTATTTTCCGCATTGACTGACCTTCATGTCTTAAAGTAATGATGGACTGTCCTTTCTCTTTGCTTATTTGAGTTGCTCTTGCCATAATATGGACTTGGCATTTTACCAAATAGGGTTATCTTCTGTATACCACCCTTACCTTGTCACAACACAACTGATTAGCTCAAACGCATTAAGAAGGAAAGAAATTCCACAAATGTACTTTTAACAAGGAACACCTGTTAATTGAAATGCATTTCAGGTGACTACCTCATGAAGCTGGTTGAGAGAATTCCCAGAATGTGCAAAGCTGTCATCAAGGCAATGGATGGCTACTTTGAAGAATCTAAAATCTAAAATATATTTTTATTTGTTTAGCACTTTTTTGGTWACTACATGATTCCATATGTGTTATTTCATAGTTTTGATGTCTTCACTATTATTCTACAATGTAGAAATAGTCAAAATAAAGAAAAACGCCTTAAACGAGACCAGAGACTCTGCAGCCCTGACAATGACTGGAAGTGTGTTGCACAGCTGAGGGGCCACACAACTGAAAGCCCTGTCACCCGTAGTGTTTAGTCTGGTGTAGGGCTGCTGAAGGGAAATGGACCTGGAGGAGTGAACGGTGCGTGTGGGGCAGGAGGGTAGGATGAAGTCAGACAGCTACTTGATGTGAGAGAACAATAAAAGAAAGGGAGAGCTAAGGGGGAGAGGGAGAAAGGAAGAGCTACAGGGGAGAGGGCAGAAGAGAGCTAAGGCGGAGAGGAGAAAGGGAAGCTAAGGGGAGAGGAGAAAGGAGAGCTAAGGGAGAGGAAAGGAGAGCTAAGGGAGAGGAGAAAGGGAGAGCTAAGGGGGAGAGGAGAAAGGAGAGCTAAAGGGGAGAGGAGAAAGGGAGCTAAAGGAGAGGGAGAAAGGAGAGCTAAGAGAGGAGAAAAGGAAGCTAAGGAAGGGAGAAAGGGGAAAGCAAGGAGAGGAGAAATGGAGAGCTAAGGGGAGAGGGAGAAAGGAGAGAGTAAAAAAGACAAGCGTGAAGGAAAGAAGGCAAGGAGGGAGGACGAGAGATGGAGAGGCATAACAATTCTCACCTCCCTGGTCAGATAGAAACAGTCAAGCTGCTGTGGTGCCTACAGGTCAAAGGTGACTCATCTCCAACTCACCAAGATCCAGACATACATCACACACATCTCCATCTCAGAGGTCAAACTGAGGGTCATGACAGCTGACGGTGAGCAGAATCAAGACGCTATACACCACACACCATACGCTTCATCTTCTTGTCTTTCTCACACACACATTAAAAACTGTCACTTAGAATGGTGGTTGTCACTCAGAGTGAGTGAGGTGGTTTTGCAGCAGGCAGAGCAGAGCCTGTGTGTTTCATGTGTGGTCTTGTGATCGTAACAAGCTCTTTAAGTAGAGAATAACCATTGCGCTACAGATGTGTGCACAGAGTGGAGAACGATTGTGTGGCATGTATGTGTGTCTGTGTGTTGTGTATATTTTGGTGTTGTAACGTATCCTCCCGTCCTTAGGTGGCGAGCAGGCAGCCAGCAGACCGTCTCCATGAGGCAGCAGTTAGAAGATGCCGGCTCTGCCAGCGCTGCTGCTGTCGATACACTTCTCCTCCTTCCTGCTAGTTACCATGGCACCACGCTCCGGAAGCCAGGCCGCCCTGCTCTCCTCCGTCCGGATGGGTGAGTGTCCATCTATCAATCATCCATCCATCCATCCCTCCCTCCTTCCATCCCTTGATCACCCTCAGGTATCTGTCTCCCCCTCCTCGCCCGGTGTCTCACCCCCCTCCACCAGGACACACCCACTCACTCACCTGGCCTTCACACCCCTCGTAAATACTCTGCTTGTCTCTTCTCTTTTTGTCTTACTGTCTAATGGTGAGTAACATCAATGTTTTCTCCCGTTRCATATCTCCGTCTCCCTCCCTCCCCATGTAGCTGCGATCCTGGATGACCAGTCAGTGTGTGGGCGTGGGGAGCGGCTGGCTCTGGCCCTGGCCAGGGAGAACATCAACAGTGTGATGGAGGGAGGGGCCAGAGCCCGTGTGGAGGTGGACATATTCGAACTGCAGAGGGACTCCCAGTATGAGACCACTGACACCAGTGAGTAACACCACTACAGACCACTAAGACCAGTACTGACTAGGCTGCAAATCCAAGATGGCGTAGCAGTCGGACGTGTGTTTGTCTTTGTCTTATCCCGTGTATATCGTTTTTTATTTTTTTTATTTTAAACTCAATTTCTATCTACGAACTAAATATATTTTCCTGCAAACTTTCCTGCAACCTTTCCTGCAACCCGCCTCACCCAATGTGGTACGGATCTGCTATTTTTATTCCTTATAACTGGAACCTCCATAACTGGAACCTAACTGGAACCTCCAGGAGCTAGCCAGCTAACTATCTACTAGCTATTAATTATTGTTAGCCACGGCTAGCGGTCTTCACCTTAAGCTCGGACACCAGCCAGCTTTAGCTCGGACAATACCTGCCAGTCTGCACAGCACGATGTCAACCCAGAGCATATCAGATTGCTTCTCTCTACCACATCACCGGATTCCTGCCGCAAGCTCTGGACCATTATACTGGATCATCGCAGCTAGCTAGCTGCAACCGAGTGGCTACTGTTAGCTGACGCCTCTGTCCCGAAGCAAGCACTAGTTAGCCTTGAGCTAGCCTCAAGCTAGGCCCATATACCAGCTAATTGTTGGGCTACAATGCCTCTTTGCCAATTGGCCTGGACCCTTTCTTGTCGTGTCAGACAATTACTGGTCTGCCGACGTAATTGTCCGATGTGGTTTCAACAGCCCCGGCCCGCTGGCTTTCTGAACGCTATTTCTCCCGCTCGCCTAGCGTAGTAGCAACTACCGAACGGCTCCCGGACTCACCTATTGCTGCAAAATGGACCCTATGATCCCTCTGCTACACAGCGGATGCCCGCTGGACTGTTTCAATAACATGGTACCTCATTCTGTTTATCTGTCGGCCCCAGCCTCAAACTCAGGTCCTGTATGTACCTAACTGACCCGCTCTGCCCATTCATCGCCATTTACACGTTGTTGTCTTAGCTCTCCCGATCAACACCTGCAATTGCTTTATGGCTCTCTCTAATGCCAATATGCCTTGTCTACTGGTGTCTCAGCTAGTGCTTATTGTTTTATTTCACTGTAGAGCCCCCAGTCCCGCGCAACATGCCTTAGATAGCTCTTTTGTCCCACCCCCACACATGCGGAGCCTCACCTGGCTTAACTGGTGCCGCCAGAGATGCAACCTCTCTCATCGTCACTCAACGCCTAGGTTTACCTCCACTGTACTCACATCATACTATAACCTTGTCTGTACATTATGCCCTGAATCTATTCTACCACCCCCAGAAATCTGCTCTTTTGATTCTCTGTTCCAAGCGCACTAGACAACCAGTTCTTATAGCCTTTAGCCGGACCCTTATCCTACTCCTCCTCTGTTCCTCTGGTGATGTAGAGGTTAACCCAGGCCCTGTAGCCCCCAGTACTACACCTATTCCCCAGGCGCTCTCATTTGTTGACTTCTGTAACCAGAAAAGCCTTGGTTTCATGCATGTTAACATCAGAAGCCTCCTCCCTAAGTTTGTATTATTCACTGCTTTAGCACACTCCGCCAACCCTGATGTCCTAGCCATGTCTGAATCCTGGCCACCAAAAATTCTGAAATGTCCATCTCCAACTACAACATTTCCCGTCAAGATAGAAATGCCAAAGGGGGCAGAGTTGCAATCTACTGCAGAAATAGTCTGCAGAGTTCTGTCATACTATCCAGGTCTGTACCAAAACAGTTTGAGCTTCTACTTTTAAAAATCCACCTTTCCAGATATAAGTCTTGCCGCTTGTTATAGACCCCCCTCAGCCCCCAGCTGTGCCCTGGACACCATTTGTGAATTGATTGCCCCTCATTTATTTCAGAGTTCGTAGTGTTAGGTGACCTGACTAAAGGATGCCTGGTTGTTCTTTAAAAGTGCTTTCCTCACCATCTTAAATAAGCATGCCCCATTTAAAAAATGTAGAACTAAGAACAGATATAGCCCTTGGTTCACTCCAGATTTGACTGCCCTTGACCAGTACAAAAACATCCTGTGGCGTACTGCATTAGCATCGAATAGCCCCCGCGATATGCAACTTTTCAGGGAAGTTAGGAACCAATATACACAGTCAGTTAGGAAAGCAAAGGCTAGCTTTTTCAAACAGAAATTTGCATCCTGTAGCACAAATTCCCAAAAGTTTTGGGACACTATAAAATCCATGGAGAATAAGAGCACCTCCTCCCAGCTGTCAACTGCACTGAGGCTAGGAAACACTGTCACCACCGATACATCTACGATAATTACATCTACGATATTACAGTACTGTGCAGCCGTCTTCATCGACCAGGCCAAGGCTTTAACTCTGTCAATCACCGCATTCTTAATTGGCAGACTCAATAGCCTTGGTTTCTCAAATGACTGCCTCGCCTGGTTCACCAACTACTTCTCAGATAGAGTTCAGTGTGTCAAATCGGAGGGCCTGTTGTCCAGACCTCTGGCAGTCTCTATGGGGGTGCCACAGGGTTCAATTCTCGGGCAGACTCTTTTCTCTCTATACATCAATGATGTTGCTCTTGCTGCTGGTGATTCTCTGATCCACCTCTATGCAGACGACACCATTCTGTATACCTCTGGCCCTTCTTTGGACACTGTGTTAACTAACCTCCAACGGAGCTTCAATGCCATACAACTCTCCTTCCGTGGCCTCCAACTGCTCTTAAACGCTAGTAAAACTAAATGCATGCTCTTCAACCGATCGCTGCCCGCACCCGCCCGACTAGAATCACTACTCTGGATGGTTCTGACTTAGAATATGTGGACAACTACAAATACCTAAGTGTCTGGTTAGACTGTAAACTATCCTTCCAGACTCACATTAAGCATCTCCAATCCAAAATGAAATCTAGAATCGGCTTCCTATTTTGCAACAAAGTCTCCTTCACTCATGCTGCTAAACATACCCTCGTAAAACTGACTATCCTACCGATCCTTGACTTCGGCGATGTCATTTACACAATAGCCTCCAACACTCTACTCAGCAAATTGGATGTAGTCTATCACAGTGCCATCCGTTTTGTCACCAAAGTCCCATGTACTACCCACCACTGCGACTTGTATGCTCTCGTTGGCTGGCCCTCGTTTCGTATTCGTGGCCAAGCCCACTGGCTCCAGGTCATCTATAAGTCTTTGCTAGGGAAAGCTCCACCTTATCTCAGCTCACTGGTCACCATAGCAACACCCACCCGTAGCACGCTCTCCAGCAGGTATATTTCACTGGTCTTCCCCAAAGCCAACACCTGCTTTGGCCACCTTTCCTTCCAGTTCTTTGCTGCCAATGACTGGAACGAATTGCAAAAATCACTGAAGTTGGAGACTTATATCTCCCTCACTAACATTAAGCATCAGCTGTCAGAGCAGCTTACCGATCACTGCACCTGTACACAGTCCATCTCTAAATAGCCCACCAAACTATCTCATCCCAATATTGTTCTTTATTTTTGCTCTTTTGCACCCCAGCACCCCAATCTCTACTTGCACATCATCATCTGCATATCTATCAGTCCAGTGTTAATGATAKATTGTAATTATTTCACCACTATGGCCTATTTATTGCCTTACCTCCCTAATCTTACTACATTTGCACACACTGTATATATTTTTTTCTATTGTGTTATTGACTGTACGTTTGTTTATCCCATGTGTAACTCTGTGTTGTTGTTTGTGTCACACTGCTTTGCTTTATCTTGGCCCGGTCACAGTTGTAAATGAGAACTTGTTCTCAACTGGCATACCTGGTTAAATAAAGGTGAAATAAAAAAAAATTAAATTAAGACCTGTACAGACCAGTAATACCAGTAAGACCAGTACTGACTAGCAAGACTAGTAATACCAGGAGAGACCAGTACAGACCAGTAATACCAGTAAAGACCAACACAGACCAGTAATACCAGTACAGACCAGTACTGACCAGTAATAATACCAGGACAGACCAGTACAGACATGCACTGACCAGTAATACCAGAAGAGACCAATACTGACCAGTAATATCAGTACAGACCAGTACAAACCAGTACTGACCAGTAATACCAGTAGAGACCAATACTGAACAGTAATACCAGTAAAACCAGTAGAAACCAATACAGACCATTACTGACCAGTAATACCAGTAGAGCCCAGTACTGACCAGTAATAATACCAGTACAGACCAGTACAGACCAGTACAGACAAGTACTGCTCAGTAATACCAGTACAGACCAGTACTGACCAGTAATATCAGTACAGACCAGAACAGACCCGTTATACCAGTACAGACCAGTACTGACCAGTTTTACCAGTACAGACCAGTAATACCAGTACAGACCAATACTTCTCAGTACAGACCAGTACTGACCATTACTGACCCATAATATCAGTACAGACCAGTACAGACCAGTACTGACCCATAATATCAGTACACACCAGTACAGACCAGTAATATCAGTACAGACCAGTACTGACCAGTAATATCAGTACAGACACTACAGATCAGTACTGACCAGTAATATCAGTACAGACCAGTACAGATCAGTACTGACTTGTAATACCAGTACAGACCAGTACTGACTTGTAATACCAGTACATACCAGTAATACCAGTACAGCGCATTACTGACCAGTAATACCAGTACAGACCCGTACAGACCAGTAATACCAGTACAGACCAGTAATACCAGTACAGACCATTACTGACCAGTAATACCAGTACAGACCCGTACAGACCAGTAATACCAGTACAGACCATTACTGACCAGTAATACCAGTACAGATCCGTACAGACCAGTACAGACCAGTACTGAACAGTAATACCAGTACAGATCAGTACTGACCAGTACAGACCAGTACAGACCAGTACTACAGACTTTATGTACAAAATAGATTGAGGATTTCATTCAGTAGTTTATGTGTATTAGCTCACAGACCAATGACTTCTATCAGGATACAGACACTTGCTGTTCCCGTTGCAAGAAGTCACCACCCTGCCGCTGGCCACAGCGAGCTGGAGGGAGAAGTGACTGTGTGTGGACGTGTGTGAATGTACAGTACAGTATGTGTGTGTGTGTGTGTGTGTGTGTGTGCTTGTGTGTGGCTTTATTCATGTGTGTATGTATGTGTGTGTGTGTGTGTGTGTGTGTGTGTGTGTGTGTGTGTGTCCTTGACCAGTGGGCAGGACACTCTGACAGGCGTATCTTACAGCTGTAGCTGTATGAGGCACACACACACACACACACACACACACACACACACACACACACACACACACACACACACACACACACACACACACACACACACACACAGAGGTTATGGAGGACGGAGAGATGTAGGGGAATGAAATGGAGCCCAGGGTGAATCTCAGTAGTCTGAAGCAGCTTCCTCTCCTCATCTCATTTCCTTCAGCAGAACTGACGTGAAGATGCACCATATACAGTGCCTTGCAAAAGTATTCATCCCGCTTGGCGTTTTTTCCTATTTTGTTGCATTACAACCTGTAATTTAAATAGATTTTCATTTGGATTTCATGTAATGGACATACACAAAATAGTCCAAATTTGTGAAATTAAATGAAAAAATGTACTTGTTTCAAAAATTATAAAAGATAAAAAAATTGATAAGTGGTGCGTGCATATGTATTCACCCCCTTTGCTATGAAGCCTCTAAATAAGATCTGGTCCAACAAATTACCTACAGAAGTCACATAATTAGTTAAATAAAGTCCACCTGTGTGCAATCTAAGTGTCACATGATCTTTCGCATGATCTCAGTATAAATACACCTGTTCTGAAAGGCCCCAGAATCTACAACACCACTAAGCAAGGGACACCACCAAGCAAGCGGCACCATGAAGACCAAGGAGCTCTCCAAACAAGTCAGGGACAAAGTTGTGGAGAAGTACAGATCAGGATTGGATTCTAAAAAAATATCAGAAACTTTGAACATCCCACAGAGCACCATTAAATCCATTATCAAACATTTTTAAGAATATGGCACCACAACAAACCTGCCAAGAGAGGGCCGCCCACCAAAACTCACGGACCAGGCAAGGAGGGAATTAATCAGAGAGGCAACAAAGAGACCAAAGATAACCCTGAAGGAGCTGCAATGCTCCACAGCGGAGATTGGAGTATCTGTCCATAGGCCACTTTAAGCCATACACTCCACAGAGCTGGGCTTTACGGAAGAGTGTCCAGAAAAAATGCCATTGCTTAAAGAAAAAAATAAYCAAACACGTTTGGTGTTCACCAAAAGGCATGTGGGAGACTCCCCAAACATATGGAAGAAGGTGCCCTGGTCAGATGAGACTAAAATGTAGCTTTTTGGCCATCAAGGAAAACGCTATGTCTGGCGCAAACCCAACATCTCCCATCTCCCATCACCCCGAGAACAACATCCCCACAGTGATGCATGGTGGTGGCAGCATCATGCTGTG
>NW_019942962.1:387427-391589 GCF_002910315.2 Salvelinus sp. IW2-2015
CTTGAAGTGCAGTCTATTGTTTCTAATGCTTCTGGACCTCAGAACTCTTACTCACTCCTTGTTTTCTTGTTTAGAAAAAGTGTTTAACCCTCTGGCTTGGTTCCATTATGCCACCTTCCTTCACGGGCAAAGGAAGGGAGTGGTTGTAGAGTGGAACCTAACCATTGCCTACACCTTAAAATGATCTATTTCCTTAGTGACTGCTGATGGGGAAAAGGTGGTAGCAGCAAGGTGGAAACTCCCATCTTGCCTACTGTTAGGTGTGTTCAGTCTGTCAGTCAGTCTGTAAGTCAGTCTGTTCTGTTCATAGTAACATATTGCTCAATGATCAGCTCCTGTGTTACTGATCAGTCCACTGACATACTGATTAAGGCCAACATGTCTTCCTGCCACACTGCACTGTGTCCAAGTAACCATGGCTGTTGACCTAGACAGTAACAGGGAAACGAGAGTCAATGATTGACAGGGGGCAATAATCGCACACATCATGGGGCTACAGTAAGTACAGTGGCTTGCAGAAGTAATCACTCTCCCTTGGCATTTTCCTATTTTGTTGGCTTACAACCTGAAAATTAAAATTGATGTTTGGGGGATTGTATAATTTGATTTACACAACATGCCACCACTTTGAAGATGCTAAATATTTTTCATTGTTAAACAAGCTAGAAGTAAGACAAAAAAACAGAAAACTTGAGCGTGCATATATTCACCCCCCCAAGAGTCAATACTTTGTAGCAATACAGTGCGCAAGTCTCTTGGGATATGTCTCTATAAGCTTGCACATTTAGCACTGGCCCCATTCTTCAAGGCAAAACTGCTCCAGCTCCTTCAAGTTGGATGGGTTCGCTGGTGTGTACAGCAATCTTTAAGTCATACCACAGATTCTCAATTGGATTGAGGTCTGGGCTTTGACTAGGCCATTCCAAGACATTTAAATGTTTCCCCTTAAACCACTCAAGTGTTGCTTTAGCATTATGCTTAGGGTCATTGTCCTGCTGGAAGGTGAACCTCCGTCCAGGTCTAATCTCTGGAAGATGAAACAGGTTTCCTCAAGATTTCCCTGTATTTAGCGCTATCCATAATTTCTTAAATTCTGACCAGTTTCCCAGTCCCTGCCGATGAAAAACATCCCACAGCATGATGCTGCCACACCATGCATCACTGTGGGGATGTTTTCTCGGGGTGATGGGAGATGGGAGATGTTTGGGTTTGCGCCAGACATAGCGTTTTCCTTGATGGCCAAAAAGCTACATTTTAGTCTCATCTGACCAGGGCACTTCTTCCATATGTTTGGGGAGTCTCCACATGCCTTTTGGTGACACCAAACTGTTTGTTATTTTTTCTTTAAGCAATGGCATTTTTTCTGGACACTCTTCCGTAAAGCCCAGCTCTGTGGAGTGTATGGCTTAAAGTGGCCTATGGACAGATACTCATCCGTGGTGGTGCTGTGTGCGTGTCGTGTGTTGTTGTTAGAGAGAATTGAAGTATCTCCATTAGCCACTTTAGCCATACAGCTCCACAGAGCTGCGGCTTTGTACGGAGAGGTCCAGAAAAATGCATTGCTTAAAAAAAAATAAACAAAGCACGTTTGGTGGTCACCAAAAAGGCATGTGGGAGACTGCCAAACATGAGGGTGGGAAGAAGGTGCCCTGGTTCGATGGAGACTAAAATGTAGCTTTTTGGCCAGTCAAGGAAAACGCATGTTCTGTGGCGAACCCAACATCTCTCCATCTCCCCTCTCATGCACCTCCGAAGAACAAATCCCACAGTGATTGCATGGTGTGGCAGAATCATTGGCTGTGTGGGAAATTGGTTTTTAAATTCGATTCGCAGGGATGGGAAACTGGTAGAAATTTAAGAAATTGTGGATAGCGGCTAAATAAAGGGAAATTTCTGGAAGGGAAAACCTGTTTCAAGTCTTCCCAGAGAATTGAACCTGGACGGAGTTTCACCGTCCAGCAGAGACAATGACCCTCAGCAAATCTTAAAGCAAACACTTGAGTGGTTTAAGGGGAAACATTTAAATGTCTTGGAATGGCCTAGTCAAAGCCCAGACCTCAATCCAATTGAGAATCTGTGGTATGACTTAAAGATTGCTGTACACCAGCGGAACCCATCCAACTTGAAGGAGCTGGAGCAGTTTTGCCTTGAAGAATGGGGCCAGTGGCTAGATGTGCCAAGCTTATAGAGACATATCCCAAGAGACTTGCAGCTGTAATTGCTACAAAGTATTGACTTTGGGGGGGGTGAATAGTTATGCACGCTCAAGTTTTCTGTTTTTTTGTCTTACTTCTAGCTTGTTTAACAATGAAAAATATTTAGCATCTTCAAAGTGGTAGGCATGTTGTGTAAATCAAATTATACAATCCCCCAAACAATCAATTTTAATTTCAGGTTGTAAGGCAACAAAATAGGAAAAATGCCAAGGGGAGTGATTACTTTCGCAAGCCACTGTACTTACTGTAGCCCCATGATGTGTGCGATTATTGCCCCCTGTCAATCATTGACTCTCGTTTCCCTGTTACTGTCTAGGTTCAACAYCCATGGTTACTGTGACACAGTGCAGTGTGGCAGGAAGACATGTTGGCCTTAATCAGTATGTCAGTGGCATTGATCAGTAACAGGAGCTGATCATTGAYCAATATGTTAACTATGAGACAGAACAGACTGACTTACAGACTGACTGACAGACTGAACACACCCTAACAGTAGGCAAGATGGAGTTTCCACCTTGCTGCTATGTTTCCATCCTTTCCCCATCAGCAGTCACTAAGGAAAATAGATCATTTTAAGGTGTAGGCAATGGTTAGGTTCCACTCTACAAACCCACTCCCTTCCCTCTGCCCGTGAAGGGAAGGTGGCATAATGGAACCAAGCCAGAGGGTTAAACACTTTTCTAAACAAGAAAACAAGGAGTGAGTAAGAGTTCTGAGGTCCAGAAGCATTAGAAACAATAGACTGCACTTCAACATTTKTAGCAACAGACAACAAAGATAGTAATACATTCCCACCAGACTAACAGAGCACCCAGACAAAAGTGATTTATTTTAAGAGACTTACAGCTGGTTGAATCCTGTTCCTCTGTCTCTCTCTCCTCTCAGTGTGCCAGATTCTACCTAAAGGAGTGGTGTCTGTGATAGGCCCTGCCAACAGCCCTGCTTCTGGCTCTACTGTCAGTCATATATGCGGAGAGAAGGAGGTGAGTGGCACACCAGTGCGGCTTGGTGGGTCGTGGTTTCGGAAGGACCAACATGGGCTCTCGACCTTCGCTCTCTCCGAGTCATATGGGAGTTGCAGCGATGGGAACATAGACTAACTACCAATATGGGGAGAAATCAAGCAGTAAAACGATTTTTTTTTAATGTCATAATAATGTTAAAATAAACACACAAAATACTTACATGCGTGTGCACACACGTACTCAACTCGGCCTTGGAGCAAGACGCGCTGGCTGAGGGGTAAGCCTGAAGGATCGCAGGATGGCTGGCCACGGCCAGGCTCATGTCCTCAGTTGCTAGGGTAACAGACTGACCGAGGCAAACGCAGGTTAGGGCAAACCTGGGCGTCTCCTTCTGGACCTATCTTTAGCATGTGGGATCTGGAGAGGAGAGAGGGAAGAGGATGAGGAGAGGCAGAGAGGGAGAGGAGTAGAGAGGAGAGGAGAGGGAAGAGGAGAGAGAGGAGAGAGAAGGAAGGTGAGAAGGAAGAGGAGAGGTAAGGAGAGGAAGAAGGAGAGGAGAGGAGAGGAGAGGAGAATTTAAGGAAGTAAGCGAGAGAAGGAAGGAAGAGCAGAGAAGGCCAATTAAGATAATCAAAGGACCAGTATAGAAAACAGAAAGAATGGTGGTGATGGAAACAGAAATGCGAGAGGCGGGGAAGAGGAGAACAGAGGTGAGAAGGGATAAGGCCAAAAGGGAGTAAAGAGAGAAACAGATGGAAGAAGTGGTTGATGGTTAAATTACATGAGGAGAGATTCAGCTCTGCTCCCTGGGAGCTCAATCTCCTGACACTGTAACGATGAACAAGAAGGGTGAGAGAGAGAGAGAGAGAGAGGGGTAGAGAGAGAGAGAGAGAGAGAGGAGAGAGGAGAGAGAGATGAGAGAGAAGAGAGAGAGAGAGAGATGTATCAAAAGAAGTGGCTTGATGGCACACATAGTGTGCG
>NW_019942962.1:391913-395498 GCF_002910315.2 Salvelinus sp. IW2-2015
ATGTGAATGCTGCCAAGATAGCTGTGGATCTCGCACAGGGAGTGTGAGTTGCACGAACACACACAACACACGCCACACACCACCACACCACACACACCGCACACACACACACCACCACACACACACACACAACACACACACACACACACACACACACACACACCCACACACACACACACACACCACACACACACACACACACACACACACACACACACACACCAAAGGAACAGCACACCAGACACGCACACAGACAAGGCACAACAAGGGCCTCCTGAGTGGGCAGTGTTCTATGGCAGCTGCTATCGAGCAGTGCTAAAAGTCTTTAAATCTGGGTTCGATCCGGGGCTGTGTCGCGACCGTGAAGACCCATGAAGGCAGCAGAACCAGCGTGTCCGGGTTAGGGGAGGGTTGGCTCGGCTGAGATTCTTGTCCCATGTCCCATCATGTCTGGGCGATTATGACCGTCCCCTGCTGTTAGACACTCATTCTAACAGGCTGCTCTTAAAGTTCTAAACTGTACATGCAAACAACACAACTTGTGGTCCATACAAATCACACTCCAACAGTATCTACCTCTTACTCATCCTCCAGCACTTGGCCAGACAGTCAACCACCTGTCAGGCTCCTGATACAGTATAAAGACTGAGCTCCTACAATTGTAAGTTGCTCTATCAGACTATTGATTTAATGATTGATGCACAGTAATTATTCCAAAGAGCTGTAATCCTGTTTCAGTCTCAGAAAATGAAGAGCTCCTCTCCTCTTCATAGACTTGCCACTTTGAACATGAGACCCTTTGAAATACATCAGAAACTGCACAGCGATATGATCAGTGATTTTGATGTGATACACAGGCCTACTTCCTTCCATTTGCTGATGTGAGATGTGTCTCATGTTGATGTGAGACTTGTGTCTATTTGATGTGTTCACAAAAAGCTTTTCTATTTGGAAGAGGTTTTAAAAGCAACAGGTACGGTAGTCATGGTGATTTAGTGATTGCGGGTGCAGATGAGGCTCTATATTTGTCTAGGAAGTGATCTCCTCAAGGTTACCGTTATCCACAGACTCTGACCCACTTGGCTGTGGGAGCTATCGCCGTGCCGAGCTGCTGGTTGCCATGGCTGCAGAATAGGTGCTAACTGCCACTCAACAGGCTGACTGCCTGACTCCCTCCACACACACGTACGTACAGTCAGTGTGCTGCAGAGAGATAGACGATTAACACACCATGGTTACAACCAACAGGGGTTTTCATATTTTTCCCTCTACCTCCGTCGAGTGGCTTTCAGGATAAGTGGACGTTATGTGTGTGTGAGAGATAGGGCRGCCGTCCATCACATATCAGCTGTAGTGATGAGTAAAGTAAGGAGACCAAGATGGTTTTGTTTTTTCTTCTTATAGTGTCCATTCGGTTGCTGCATGGACAAAGATGTTTTATGTTGATTTCCAGGCATTTTCCGGTTCTTTTTGGCTCACTGAAATGTTGTTGGGGAAGTTTCCTACTCTAGTTATGTATGGGTCACGTCCAGCTATTAATCTAGTGCCATTATGCAGTTTTTATGAGATGGATGAGGTTAGCGGAAGGAGAGGAGAGAGGGAGATGGTAAAAGGGGATAGAGAGAGAGGAAGCAAGAGCTGGAGAGAGGAATAGAGAGATTATGACAAAGGAGATGGAGAGCAAAGGGGAGAGTGACCAGGATAGGAAAAGAAAGAGAGAGAGATACAAAAGAGCAAGAGCAAAAGATGGAGAGGTTAGCGAAAGAGAGAGAGCAGTWAGAGAGAGAGACAGAAGGAGAGGTTAGGTTAGTGAGA
The DNA here is from genome assembly GCF_002910315.2 of Salvelinus sp. IW2-2015. Classification (NCBI taxonomy): domain Eukaryota; kingdom Metazoa; phylum Chordata; class Actinopteri; order Salmoniformes; family Salmonidae; genus Salvelinus; species Salvelinus sp. IW2-2015. The sequence continues at coordinate 393,729 of NW_019942962.1, forward strand.
GGGTGTGAAAAAGAGAGAGAGGAAGCTAGAGAGAGAGTATTGATTTTTCTCCTCCTTCAAACTAATTAAAGTTTTTGGCCTGGTTCAGTGATTACCACACTGCTTACAGGCCTGCTTTCCGGGAGGCTCCCCTCCCTCCCTCCCTCCCTCCCTGGATGTTAAATAAAGTCTCACCTAAAATGTCTCTGTTATTCTATCCCTTCTCTTACCCTTCTCTCCGGCTCTCTCCCGGCTCCGCCCCTCAGGCCTTCTGCGATTGGAGGAGCTAGTGCGMCGCTTCCTGATCTCCAGGGAGACCCTGTCAATCAGGATGCTGGATGACAGCCTGGATCCCACCCCTCTGCTGAAGGAGATACGAGACGACAAGGTGGCCACCATCATCATCGACGCCAACGCCTCCATCTCCTACCTCATCCTCAAAAAGGTCAGGGGTCATGCCTCAYTGCTAGGGTGGCTTTTATAGAGTWGKTACARGAGTTGTCGCATGTAGAGCACAAACAGATCTGAGATCAGGCTGAGAAGTTGTACCTATTGACTGATTTAGTATCAGGGCCCATGGTATATTAATCTGATCCTAGAAGAGACTGTATCCAGGGCTAAAGGCTGTATCGCACATACTTTTGGTTATTAGTAGTGTATTTCTGCTCTGAGTGTTGTCACTGATGGTGATTTCACGCCTTACCTGGCTACGCGCCTATTCCCTATGAGCTTCCGTCCCTCACTGACTACACGGCTCAGGCGACAAAGTAGAGGCGATTGTAGGGGGAAAGGAGGCTGGAAGGAGAAGACATCGAGGAGAGGAAAGGTGGAGAGGAGGCAGGAAGACTGAGAGGTTGGTATGTGTTTTACCAATGGTGGTGAGGTATTGTACTGTAAAAACGCTGATGTGCATCACCAACTCTGAGAGAGACGGGCCTGATTTGAGAGAGAGAGAAGCGAGATGGGGGGGGGAGACAGAGAAGTATAAGGAGAGTGAGACTAGGAAGTAGAGGGAAGAGGGGGAGATAGATGGAGAGGAAAGTGGTAGGAAACCCTTAAGAGTGAGGGCGACAGAAGGACAGAAGAGAGAGAGAGAGAGAGAGAGAGAGAGAGAGAGGAGAGCAGAAGAGAGAGGAGAGGAAGAGAGAGAGACGAGAGAGACAGAAGAGAGAAGAGAGAGAGAGAAGAGAGAGAGGAAGAGAGAGAGAGGAGAGAGAGAGAGAGAGAGAGAGAGAGAGACAGAGAACGAGAGAGAGACTGCGAGAGAGAGAGAGAGAAGAGATACGAAGTAGAGAAGAGGAATTAGGGAAAGAGAGAGAGAGGATGACGAGAGAGAGGGATGGAAGCAGAGAGGCTAATGAACCTGAAACTGCACTCTAAGTGTTATAAGTTGTCAACTACACAATATAGCTTAAGGCAGAGAAGTAGACAGAGCATGTGAGAGAGCAGAGAGCAAGTGGTATGCATGTTACTGAACCAGACAGACACAGTTCTATATAAAGGCCAATCTTGAGTCACTACCTGTTACTTATTCAAGTGTTCCGTGACTCCACTGTTTGCTACAGGAGTAGGGTCTGTACAACTATGGTAAGCTTTCATCATCAATATAAACACCTCGGATTTTACGTTATGGATCTGCGGGCACATGTATCACCACTTGAATATGGAATGTACAATTCAACACACCCACAGATATGACTGCTTCCTTCTGTAAGAAGCAACACCACTGTTTCAAATAGACAAGGCTGTCAGTTATGGATTTTAAGCGTGCTTAAAAGGAGCGTGACGACG
>NW_019942962.1:395523-400860 GCF_002910315.2 Salvelinus sp. IW2-2015
AGTGGTAAAGGGAAACAGAGTGAGGGCGAAGACAGGACAGAACAGAGAGAGAGAGAGAGAGAGAGAGAGAGGAAGAGAGAGAAGGAGAGAGAGAGAGAGAGAGAAAAGAGAAGAGAGACGAGAGAGAGAGAGAGAGAAAGTAGAGAGAGAGAGAGAGAGAAGAGAGAGAGAGAGAGAAGAGAGAGAGAGAGAGAGAGAGAGAGAACGAGAGAGAGAGGCGAGAGAGAGAGAGAGAAGAGATGACGAAGAGAGAAGAGGGATTGGGAAAGAGAGAGAGAGATGACGAGAGAGAGGGATGCGAAGCAGAGAGGCTACCATTGATGTACAACCTACAGTGTTAAAGTTGTCAAACTACACAATAAGCTTAAGGCAGAGAGTAACAGAGCAATGGAGAGACAGAGAGCAAGTGGTATGCATGTTACTGAACAGATCAGACACAGTTCTATATAAAGGCCAATCTTGAGTCACTACCTGTTCTTCTGGCAAGTGCGTGCTCACTGTTGCTACAGAGAGGGTCTGTACAACTATGTAGTCATCATCATATAACACGTCGTTATGGACGGCACATGTATCACCACTTGCAATGGATGTCATTCACACCCACGATTGATGCCTGAAGCACACCACTGTTCAAATAGACAAGCTGTCAGTTATGGATTTAAGCGTGCTTAAGATAATTGCAACCATTGTTGCTCCGTGTATAACTTAAGGGTTCTCTGCATTTACTGTCCTGTATCCAGCAAGCAACAATCATCAGTCAAAATTGTTCTTGAGCTAGAAGTAGACCCAACCACAGCGAACATCTCATTCCAAAATCATGGGCATTAATATGGAGTTGGTCCCCCTTTGCTGCTATAACAGCATCCACTCTTCTGGGAAGGCTTTCCACTAGATGTTGGAACATTGCTGTGGGGATTTGCTTCCATTCAGCCACAAGAGCATTAGTGAAGTCGGGCTCTGATGTTGGACGATTAGGCCTGGCTCGCAGTTGGTGTTCCAATTCATTCCAAAGGTGTTCGATGGGGTTGAGGTCAGGGCTCTTTGCAGGCCAGTCAAGTTCTTCCACACCGATCTCGACAAACCAGTTCTATATGGACCTCGCTTTGTGCACAGAGGCAATGTCAGGCTGAAACAGGAAAGGGCCTTCCCAAACTGTTGCAACAAAGTTGGATGCACAGAATTATCTAGAATGTCATTGAATGCTGTAGCATTAAGATTTCCCTTCACTGGAACTAAGGGGCCTAACCCGAACCATTAAAACTGGGCCAGCTCTAGCAGGGCAGAAAGTTGACGAACTGACTTGTTGGAAAGGTGCCACATTGAAAGTCACTGAAAAAAGCTCTTCAGTAAGGCCGTTCTACTGCCAATGTTTTTCTATGGAGATTGCATGGCTGTGTGCCCGATTTTATACACCTGTCAGCAACGGGTGTGGCTGAAATATATATAGTATATATAATGTATGAAAAAATAGGAGTTTACATGTTTTTATATAATTGAGGTTAAAGGTAACATCTTTTTTTGTTTTACTAAGTCTGTCAATCATATAGAATGTATAATTTAAGTCAGCTGCTAAAATAATAGTTCCTTTCTGGATTTAATCTAATATCGCTTAAAATTCTATCAAAAAACACCCGAATTGCCCCTGGTGGGATATCCAGTACAATGAAATCAATGTGTATTTTTCACCATGTAAGGTACAAGGGAAAATGGTGTATTCTTATTTATCAGGATGCCTACATCCCTGCTGTTACTACAGTAGGTGGCAGCATAAGCTTCTCCAACTCTTCTTACATTTACATTTACATTTTAGTCATTTAGCAGACGCTCTTATCCAGAGCGACTTACAGTAGAGTGCATACATTTTTATTACATTTTTACATACTGAGACAAGGATATCCCTACCGGCCAAGAGCAGACGCTCTTATCCAGAGCGACTTACAGTAGAGTGCATACATTTTTATTACATTTAAAAATATATATTTTTATTTTTACGTACTGACATACAAGGATATCCCTACCGGCCAAACCCTCCCTACCGGCCAAACCCTCCCTAACCCGGACGACGCTATTCCAATTGTGCGTCGCCCCACGGATCTCCCGGTTGCGGCCGGCTGCGACAGAGCCTGGGCGCGAACCCAGCCCAGCCTGGGCGTGAACCCAGAGACTCTGGTGGCGCAGCTAGCACTGCGATGCAGTGCCCTAGACCACTGCGCCACCCGGGATACCACCCGGGAGACCAGCCATTTCTTTAAATGTTCAATTTCTCCTTTTAACATGTTTTACTCTTTCAAGAAAACCACATCTGCTGACAATATTTTTAGGTGTTCGAGAACCATWTGCTTTAACCCTCATCATTCCATGTAATAAGTTGGATTTTGTTGGCCATGTTTAGACTCAAAGTTCACCTTAACTGTTTCGTCTATCATTGATGAACCAAGTAAAACATTTTAGCAGTCATGACATATGATGGCGGTAGGCATTCCATAGAATGGGAGGATCATAGTATAAATACAGTACATAGTTATTGTATACATTACATATATAGAGTGTGTGGGCTGAGCAGACATATAACAAAACACACACAAAAAAACATGAAGCTCAGTACTCATACTACTTGAGACTCTATGCCTTTTTACATTTTTCTTTTTAGCTCTGACACCTCTCCTAATGTACCAAAAAAGCTGGGGATAATACATTGTACATACATTTGAAGAAAGACTGACACTTAAGTACTGTGTTTGGTTTGTATTACCTTATAAATTAAATTTAAGTATAGTGGCTGGGGTGAGTTGMTCCTCTGAGAGACTGAAATCGGATGAGTGGAGMCCCCAAGCACAAGTCTGATGCCCTCCCAGTCACCCCTCCCAATCCCCTGGATATAGCCCCTCTCCATTCTCACTAACAACCACCATTACATCTTAAAACAAGGACTAATAATGATTCAATATCCTTTTCRAATCTGTCCAGAACTCATAGAAATTTTACAACGAGTTTACAAGTCAGAAAAAAAGGAATACATTGTATTATAATAAGTCCTTCTTTCTCTCTCCCAAACCAAATCCATCCCTCTCCACTTCCCCCTCCCTGTTCTCACCCCTTTACCACACCCAAGCCAAGCTTATCGCCACCTCCCATCTTTACTCCTCCTTAAACCCACAAGCCAAGCTTGTCCCCACCTGCCCTCCTTGTCCTCCCTTACCCACCCAGGCCAAGTTTATCCCAACCTCTGTCTTTAGCCCCCCTCCCTTCTTCTCAAACACATTTACACCCCCCATTTACACGTGTAACTATTCATCCATTCTCCTTCATTCACACACAACGTATACCCTATGCTTCCGCACACTCATGCTCTCCCGCCCTCCTACACATATTCATATTCACCCTCCTTCACTCTCCCATTCATATGCATAGACACATACCCACACATACACCCACTCACACCCTCTCGCCCACACAAACACACATCCATTATTATTTACAATTGTTGACTTACATGCTATATTTCCTATTTTATATTGTATTTTCAGTGTCCATGTTTCTCATTGGCATTGGCTAATTCAATTGTTACTTCATAGAGAAGAACAGTTACTTGAGGACAATAGAGTCTAGATTGTATTGGGGGGGAGGGGGAAGGAATATTGTCTCAATTTACGATAAGTTGGTCTGGGGCATCACCGTATGTAGCCTAGTATACTTGTCGTTTTTTTCCCACTTCTGCCTCTCCTCAGGGCACTGGGCTCTCTTTCAACTGGAAAGGTTTCTTGCAGCCAGTTCAGGGCTTCATCAGTGCTTGTGAACTCCATTCTCTGTGTTCCCTTCCATACCTACAGTACTGCCGGGAATCAGAGTTGAGACTTGATTCCTTTTATCTCCAGTGACTGTCTGATCAGAATGAATTGCTTGCGTTTGTTTCTCAGTCTAGAAGACAGGTCCTGGACGAATCAAAAGGACTGGCCGTGGACCTTGATCTCTTTATAACCCTGTGCKCTCAGAATGTTGAATTTGGTCTGATAGTTCCACAGATTAAAGATTACCAAGCGAGGGTATTTAGCGTTCTTCTGCTTCACGCCAATCTGATGTCTTCGCCCCAGATCCTCCGGCAATACATCCACACTAAGATCCTCCAATATCAGCTTGATCACATAGCTGGAAAGGTCTGCTTTTTTCTTGTCTTCTGGTAGGGACAATATTCCCGTATTATTTTGTCTCGATTTGTTTTCTAGCTGATCCAGTTCATCTTCTAAAGTTTGCACCTTTGTTTCCAGAAGGCCAATTGTATTGTTTCATCCACGTGCCCTCCCTGTATATGCATAGCTTARATGATAGAATCTACTTTTTTAACAACAGATTGTAACTGTTGTTTGTTTGGTGAGAACTGGATGTCCTTCCGCTGTTRGTTGCTCTCATTTGCATCTCCAAGTTGATCTTTGTCTTTTCATCTAAGGGAAGATATGGCTTGTTGGGTTTGAGTCTCAGCTTCGTTTTACTCACAGATTGGTTCGCTGCTCACTCTGCTCACAGATTGGTTCGCTGCTCACTCTGCTCACAGATTGGTTTGCTGCTCACTCTCTCCCGGCTGCTTGGGGATATATTGATCTATTGATTTTAAAGGCTTAATGGAAACTATGTTGTCTGGCCTCTACATATATTCACCGTTTTGAAGGTACAAAACAGAGCTACTATCTTCGATCGCGTCGGGGATACGCAGCGTATGGCGCCTCTGCTCTCCTCCTCTCCTTACTCCTTTCACGAGGTCTCTACCGTCCGGATCCGGAGCACCCCGCACACCCCCACACACTCTAATAGCGATAGCTAGCTATAGCTTACAGCTCAGATCTAGTAGCATCTAAATATAGTCCATAACTTAATCACTAACGTCCAGAACACCAGATGTTAAAGATACAGATTTGGTCGAATAAAGCCCACCATTCTCAGATTTTTCTCAAACACTGTGTTACAGGGAAGACACAAACATGTACAGACTCTAATTATTGCTAAAAACCGTCCTTTAGCAAAAATACACCCACGTATTTCTAACTCCATAGTTCTTACATCTTCAGGTGTGCATCACTTTCGGCTCAACTAAGATATTGATATCCATTAACCAAGAAAACCTCTTCTAGATGACAGTCTGATAAACATATTCATGTATAGGATAGTTTTTTTGTTAGAAAAAGTGCATATTTCGGTAGAAATCACAGTTTTACAATTGCACGACATTCGAATGCGACTAGAATACTAGATAGGAGCCAGTACGTGTATTGAGATTTTTACCTTCTTATACAGATGATCAGAACATTTCATGAAATATCGAACAGCATAGCTGAATGGAGTAAG
>NW_019942962.1:402779-414994 GCF_002910315.2 Salvelinus sp. IW2-2015
GCCCCCATACTGGTGAGGGCAAACCCTTTATTATGACCACAAGACATGGGTTGAAGTGGTCAAAACCTTTAATTATGACCACCATACTGAAGTAGGTCAAACCTTTATTAATGCCACACTACTGAGGAGGGCAAAACCTTTATTATGACCACCAATACTGAAGAGGCTAAACCTTTATTATGGCCACCATACTGGTGAGGTCCAAAAACCTTTTTATATGCCACCATACTGAAGAGGTCCAACCTTTATTATGGCCACCATACTGAAAGAGGTCAAAACCTTATTATGGCCACAACTGGAGAGTCAAAACCTTTATATGACCACCCAACTGGTGAGGTCAAAACCCTTTATTATGACCCCCAAACTGGAGGTCAAAAACTTTATTATGCCACCAGAACTGGTGAGTCAAAACCTTTATTATGACCACCACACTGGTAGGTCAAAACCTTTATTATGACCACCATAACTGAAGAGGCCAACCTTTATTATGGCCACCATACTGAGAGGCAAAACCTTTATATGACCACCATACTGAAGAGGCAAAACCTTTATTATGACCACCATACGGTGAGGTCAAAAAACCTTTATTATGGCCACCATACTGAAGAGGCAAAACCTTATTATGACCACCATACTGAAAGAGGCAAAACCTTTATATGACCACCATACTGGTGAGGTCAAACCTTTATTATGACCCCAACTGGTGAGGGCAAAACCTTTATTATGACCACATACTGGTGGAGGTCAAAACCTTTATTATGACCACCATACTGGTGAGTCAAAACCTTTATTATGACCACCACAACTGAAGAGGTCAAAACTTTATATGACCCCATACTGAAGAGGCCTAAACCTTATTATGCCACCATACTGGTGAGGTCAAAACCTTATTATGCCACCACATGAAGAGGTCCAAACCTTTATTATGCCACCATACTGAAAAGAGGTCAAAACCTTTATTATGGCCACCATACTGTGAGGTCAAAACCTTTATTATGAACACCACATGAAGAGGTCAAAACCTTTATTATGGCCACCATACTGGTGAGGTCAAACCTTATTATGGCCACCATACTGGTGAGATCAAAACCTATTATTATGCCACATACTGGTGAGGTCAAAACCTTTATTATGACCACCACACTGGTGAGGTCAAAACCTTATTATGACACCATACTGAAGAGGTCCAACCCTTTATTATGGCCACCATACTGAGAGGGCAAAACCTTTATTATGACCACCATACTGAAGAGGCAAAACCTTTATTTATGGACCACCATACTGTAAGAGGCAAAACCTTTATTATGACCCCCATACTGGTGAGGTCAAAACCTTTATTTTGACCCCATACGGTGAGGTCAAAACCTTTATTATGGCCACCATACTGTGAGGTCAAAACCTTTATTATGACCACCACACTGGTGAGTCAAAACCTTTATTATGACCCCCAAACTGAAGAGTCAAAACCTTTATTATGGCACCATACTGGTGAGGTCAAAAACCTTTATTATGACCACCACACTGGTGAGGTCAAAACCTTTATTATGACCACCAACTGAAGGTCCAACCCTTTATTATGGCCACCATACTGAAGAGGCACAAACCTTGTATTATGGCCACCAAACTGAAGAGCAAAACCTTTATTATGACCACCATACTGTGAGGTCAAAACCTTTATTATGGCCACCATACACTGGTGAGGTCAAAACCTTTATTATGCCCCATACTGGTGAGGTCAAAACCTTATTAGACCAACACACTGTGAGGTCAAACCTTTATTTGGCCACCATACTGTGAGGTCAAAACCTTTATTATGACCACCACACTGTGAAGATCAAAACCTTTATTATGCCACCCATACTGGTGAGGTCAAAACCTTTATTATGACCCCCAATTACTGGTGAGGTCAAAACCTTATTATGGACCCCCATTACTGGTGAGGTCAAAACCTTTATTATGACCCAAATAACTGGTGAGGTCAAAACCTTTATTATGACCACCATAACTTGGAAGAGGTCAAAACCTTTATTATGACACCATACGGTGAGGCAAACCTATTTGACCACCATACTGGTGTCAAAACCTTTATTATGACCACAACTGGTGAGGTCAAAACCTTTATTATGACCACATACTGGTGAGGTCAAAACCTTTATTATGGACCACCACACTGAAGAGGCAAAACCTTTATTATGACCCCCAAACTGAAGAGTCCAAAAACCTTTATTATGACCACCATACTGAAGAGGTCCAACCCTTTTATTATGCCACCATACTGAGGTCAAACCTTTATTATGACCACCACACTGAAGAGGTTCAAAACCTTTATTATGACCACCATTTCCTAAGAGGGTCAAAACCTTTATTATGACCCCAAACTGAAGAGGTCAAAACCTTTATTATGAACCCCAAAACTGAAGAGGCCCAAACCTTTATTTGACCACCATTCTCGAAGAGGTCCAAAACCTTTATTATGACCACCACACTGAAGAGGTCAAAACCTTTATTATGACCCCCCAACTGAAGAGGCCAAAACCTTTATTATGACCCCACCATACTGAGAAGGTCCAACCTTTATTATGGCCACCATAATGAAGAGGTCAAAACCTTTATTTATGACCACCACACTGAAGAGGTCAAAACCTTTATATGACCCCCAAACTGAAGAGGCCAAAACCTATATATGACCACCCATACTGAAGAGTCCAACCCTTTATTATGGCCACCATACTGAAGAGGTCAAAACCGTTATTATGACCCCCATACTGGTGAGGTCAAAACCTTTTATTATGACCACCAAACTGAATAGGCAAAACCTTTATTATGGCCACATACTGAGGGTCCAACCCTTTATTATGGCCACCATACTGGAGGTCAAAACCTTTATTATGACCCCATACTGGTGAGGGTCAAAACCTTTATTTATGACCACCATACTGGTGAGGTCAAAACCTTTATTATGACCCCCAAACTGAAGAGGCCGAAACCTTTATTATGGCCACCATACTGAAGAGGCCAACCCTTTATTATGACCACCATACTGGTGAAGTCCAAACCTTTATTATGTACCCCATACTGAAGAGGCCAGAAACCTTATTATTATGGCCACAACTGAAGAGGTCAAAACCTTTATTATGACCACCACACTGAAGAGGTCAAAACCTTTATTATGACCACCATACTGAAGGGCCAAACCTGTTTTCTGGCCACCATACTGGTGAGGTCAAACCTTTATTATTGACCACCATACTGAAGAGGCCAAAAACCTTTATTATGACCACGCGATACTGGTGAGGTCAAAACCTTTTATTATGACCACCACACTGGTGAGGTCAAAACCTTTATTATGACGCCCCAAACTGAAGAGGCCAAAACCTTTATTCTATGACCACCACACTGAAGAGGTCAAAACCTTTATTATGACCCCAACTGAAGAGGCCAAAACCTTTATTATGACCACCTTACTGAAGAGGCCAAAACCTTTATTATGACCACTACTGGTGAGGTCAAAGACCTTTATTATGACCCAACTGAGAGGCAAAACCTTTATTATTGGACCACCATACGTGGAGGTCCACCCTTTATTAGGACCACCATACTGGCTGAAGTTCAAAACCTTATTGATGACCACCATACTGAGAGGCCAAAACCTTTATTATGACCACCATACTGGGTAGAGGTCAAAACCTTTATTATGACCACCAACTGGTTGAGGTCAAAACCTTTATTATGCCCCCAAACTGGAAGAGGCCAAAACCTTTATTATGACCCACAACTGAAGAGGCCAACCCTTTATTATGACCACCACACTTGAGAGGTCAAAACCTTTATTATGACCACCAAACTGAAGAGGCCAAACCTTTATTATGACCACCACATGAAGAGTCAAAACCTTATTTATGACCCCCAAACTGAAGGTCAAAACCTTATTATGACCCCCAAACTGAAGAGGCCAAAACCTTTATTATGCCACCAAACTGGAGGTCAACGCTTTTTATGGCCACAACTGTAGTCAAACCCTATATGTCCCCCAACTGTGAGGATCAAAACCTTTATTATGACCACCATACTGGAAGGTCAAAACCTTTATTATGACCACCATACTGGTGAGGCAAAACCTTTATTATTCGACCCAACCTGAAGGAGGCAAAACCTTTATTATGCACTTGCTTGAGGGCAAACCCTTTATTATGGACCACCATACTGGTGAGGTCAAAACCTTATTTATGACCCCAAATAGAAGGGCCAAAAACCTTTGGGATTAGGCCCCATACTGAAGAGGTCCAACCCTTATTATGACCACCATCTACTGGTGAGGTCAAAACCTTTATTATTGACCCCCAAACTGAGAGGCCAAAACCTTTATTATGGCCACCATACTTGAAGAGGTCCAACCCTTTTTATGACCACCATACTGGTGAAGTCAAAACCTTTATTATGACCACCATACTGAGAGGCCAAAACCCTTTATTATGGCCACCAATACTTGGTGAGTCAAAACCTTATTTATGACCACCATACTGAAGAGGCAAAACCTTTATTATGACCACCATACTGGTGAGTGTCAAAACCCTTATTATGACCACCACACTGGTGAGGTCAAAACCTTTATTATGACCCCCAAAACTGAAGAGCCAAAACCTTTATTATGACCACCAACTGAAGAGGTCAAAACCTTTATATGACCCGCCATACTGAAGAGGCAAAACCTTTATTATGACCACCATACTGAAGAGGAAAAAACCTTTATTATGACCCCCAAACTGAAGAGGCAAAACCTTTATTATGACCACCAACACTGAAGAGGTCAAAACCTTTATAATGACCCCCAACTGAAGAGGCCAAAACCTTTATTATGGCCACCATACTGAAGAGGTCCAACCCTTTATTATGGCCACCATATTGAAGAGGCCAAAACCTTTATTATGACCACCATACTGAAGAGGCAAAAACCTTTATTATGAACCACCCACACTGGTGAGTTCAAAACCTTTTATAATGGCATCCACACTGGTGAGGTCAAAACCTTTATTATGATCCCCCATACTGGTGAGGTCAAAACCTTTATGATGACCACCTATACTGGTAAGGTCAAACTTTATTATGACCCCTACTGGTGAGGTCAAAACCTTTTTATGAACCCCATACTGGTGAGGTCATAAAACCTTATTTGACCACAATACTGGTGAGGTCAAAACCTTTATTATGACCAACACACTGGTGAGGTCAAAACCTTTATTATGACCCCAAACGTGAAGAGGCAAACTTTATTATGCCACCAACTAAAAGGCAAAACCTTATATGACCCCATACTGACAGGCAAACCTTATATATGGCCACCAGTACTGGTGAGGTCAAACAACCTTTATTATGACCACGCACTGAACGAGGTCAAAACCTTTTTATTATGACCCCCAAACTGAAGAGGCCAAAAACCTTTATTATGGTACCACCATACTGAAGTAGGCCAAAAACCTGTTATTACTGGCCACACCATACTGGTGAGGTCAAAACCTTATTATGACCACCTACTGAAGAGGCAAAACCGTTTATTATGACCCACATGAGGAGGCCAGAGCCTTTTATTATGAGACCACCCACCACTGGTGAGGTTCAAAACCTTTATTATTGGACCCCCAAACTGAAGAGGCAAACTGTTTTATGGAGCCACCACACTGGAGGTCAAAACCTTTATTATGACCCCAAATACTGAAGAGTGCAAAACCTTTATTTCTTGACCACCTACTGAGAGGCCAAAACCTTTATATGACCACCATACTGGTGAGGTCAAACCTTTATTATGACCTCCAACTGAAGAGGTCCAAAACCTTTTTTTGGGCCACCATACTGAGGTCCAACCTTTATTATGACCACCAACTGGTGAAGTCAAAACCATTATGACCACCATACTGAAGTGATTATGGCCACATGTGAGTCAAAACCTTTATTATGACCACCATACTGAAGAGGCAAAACCTTATTATGGCCCCCAACTGAAGAGGCCACCAATAACCTGAAGAGGCCAAACTTTTATTATGACCCCCAAACTGAAGAGGCCAAAACCTTTAGTTTATGACCACCACACTGAGAGGTCAAAACCTTTATTATGACCATACTGGAGGTCCAACTTTATTATGGCCACCATACTGAAGAGGCCAAACCTTTATTTATGACCACCATAACTGAAGAGACAAAACCTTTATTTATGACGCACCACACGGTGAGGTCAAAACCTTTATTTGGCCACCACCACTTGGTAGGTCAAAACCTTTATTATGATCCCCATACTGGTGAGGTCAAAACCTTTATTATGACCACCATACTGGTAAGGGTCAAAAACCTTTATTCAGTGACCGCCAAACTGAAGAGGCCAAAAACCTTATATGTACGAACCATTGCTGAAGGAGGTAAAACCTTTATTATGACCACCCATTCTGGTGCAGGTCTAAACCTTTTAATTATGACCCCCAAACTGAAGAGCCAAAACCTTTTTATGGCCAGCCATACTTGAAGAGATCCCAAGCGCCTTTATTATGACCACCATACTGGTGTGAAGTCAAAAACTTTATTATGACCCCATACTGAAGAGGCCCAAAACCTTATTAATGGCCACCATAACTGGTGAGGTTCAAAACCTTTATTTATGACCACATACTGAGTATGGTCAACATTTTATTTATGACCACCATAACTGGTGAGGTCAAAACCTTTATTATGGACCACCACCACACTGGTGAGGTCAAAACCTGTTAATTTGAACCCCAAACTGAAGAGGCCAAAAAACCTTTATTGTATGACGCACCACACTGAAGAGAGTCAAAACCTTTTATTATGACCCCCAAACTGAGAAGAGGAGGCCAAAACCCTTATTATTGACCACCATATGAAGAGGAAAAAACCTTGATATTATGACCCACCATTACTGAAGAGCAATCGCAATACTTAATTTTCTCCCACTGATATACGCGAACCATCCATCGCTGACTGGGTTGAGTCAAAACCCTAACTCCCCCAGTGTGCCGTCAGTCATTTGTGCATCATCGCACTACGCGTGTGAGGTCAAAACATCCTATGTTTATTTTGCTCACCCTAGTGTACTGGTGGTCAAAACCACTGTATATTTATATGTGCATCCACCATACTTGGTCCTAAAACTCGTAATAGCCTCAGAAGGACCCTAGGTACTTTAATGTTCACTCATCGCGAAGTAGTCTTGAGGTCAAACAATCCTTTATTTATGATTCCCCCCCTTAGCTGACGGAGAGCCTCATAAAGAACCTTGGTTATTTCACATGAACTCCCCAGCCGTGTCCCTGAGAGCGTGAGTGCGTGCTGGCAAAATCCCCGGTTTCTTTATGACCTACATCTTACTTCGATCGAGCTGTCGAAAATTACTCCTTATATTTATGACCCTCCTCAATCTATGCACAATGAGGCTGGGCAAAAACTCACTGTTTATTATGGCTCACTCATTATACCTCTCAAGATAGATTCCAACTCCATATTTATTTAGTGTTACTCAGACCTGCGAATACTGGAGTCGATAGTCATAGTAACGTCGCTCTTCAATTCAGATTGTTCTCACCGATGTTATTTGTACACCAGAGGCCTAACACAACAGTTTTATGGGCCACCATACTTGGTGAGCGTCAAAACCTTTATTATGACCACCATTATCTGTAGCCAGAGGACACAAAAACCTTTATTTATAGTAGCCAACACATACTCGAGGTAGGAGTGGTCTCAATAAACCCTTGCATATTGTCCCAGTAGCCACTCTGCACCCTGCTTGTGAAGGGTTCCATAATCCATCTTACTGTAATAATTTGACCTCTCCGACAGAAAAGCGTGAAGAGAAGTAGCCTAGAAAACATGCTGCTATTCCATGCACCACCACCACTGTAACGTAGGGCGCGTCTCAACTCCACTGCCTCTGTATTTCGATGTGACCTCCTCAAATCTCTGAATCAGCAGGCCAAAACTCACTTTTATCCATGAGAATCGCACCTCTCAATACTGATAGAGTGTAAGAAAAACTTAGTATTAATGACCTACTCCTTAGTGATGGACGAGGGTCCTCAAAGTGCCTATTATAATATTTAATACTCCACAGCTAGATTAGAAAGAGGAGAAGCTTCAAAACGCTATTGTAATCAGTTTCTATATGTCCATCGACCCCACATACTTGAGATAGAGGTTCGAGTACGCTACTCTATGAAGTACCCCTCACCAACTGAAAGGCCTCAAGTAATCCAATTTTATTGGAACAGTCTCAATCTGCACCGTCCCTCATGTGCCAACATACTTCTTGGATAGTAGGTGCGCAAACACAATTTATTATTATATGGGCGCCAATCTTGTTTCCCCAAGGTATCTCAAATGTGCAGGCCCAAACACCTTGGCTACTTTCATGACCATACCATAATGAAGCAGGCTCAACAACCTACAGCATTGTGTGATTTAATTGGATAGTGCCTCAGGCCACAAGCTGGTTGGGTGACAAGGTCCAAGACCAATTATAATGTGGCTCCAGACTCACAGCCTGGTGAGTGGATCAAAACCTTTTATTTATATCCTCGAACATATTCCCTCCCTGAAGAAGGATCTAAGATCACAACGCATTTCACTATGTATATTGACACACTACGATACTAGCGTCAACATATAACAAAAAAACTTCAATTTATGGACACCTGAATCTTGAAACTTGTGGAGGTGGTCACAACAACGTCGATAGATTTGATTATGACTCGCGCCCACACATACTGGTTGAGGGTCAAAACACAGTGAGTGCCTTCTAAATGACCACCAAATAACCTTCGGCTCGAGCGTCTCAGAAATCGCAATATTATTTAATAAGCCGAATATTAAACAACTCGTAAGAGGTCAGAAACGCTTATATTATGACCCCCAAAACTGAAGAGCGCCAAAACCTTTTATTATGACCACCACCACGTGAATAGGTCTAAACCTTTATGGATTGTGACCGCCATACTGAAGAGCCAAAACCTTTACTTATGGCCACCCATACTGGTGGAGGTCAGAAACCTTTTTATGGACCACCATACTTGGAAGAGGCCAAAACCTTTATTATGGACCCCCATACTGAAAGAGGTCCAACCTTTTTATTATGGACTAGCCATAGTGGAAGAGGCCAAAACCTTTAGTATGAACCACCATACTTGAAAGAGCAAAATAACCTTTATTTTGACCCCACCACACTGGGAATGAATAGTGAGGTCAAAACCTTTATAATGGCCACCACACTTGGTTGGGAGATCAAAACCTTTATATATTGATCCCCATACTGGTGAGGTCAAAACCTATTATTGACCCATACTGGAAGGTCAAAAACGTTATTATGACCACTCATTACTGGTGAGGTCAAAAGCCTTTTTATTCTGGACCCCCTACTTGGTGAGGTCAAAACCGTTACTTATGACCACAATACTGGTGAGGTCAAAACCTGTTTTATTTATGACCACACCATGAAGAGGTCAAAACCGTTTATTATGACCCCCAAAACTGAAGAGGCCAAAACACCTTTATTATGGTACCACCACACGAACATAGGTTTCAAAACCTTTATTATTGACCGGCCATACTGGAAGAGCCAAAACCTTATTATGGTCCGAGTCCATACTGGTGAGGTCAAAACCTTATTATTGACCACCATACTGAAGAGCCAAAACCTTTTTATGACCCCCCAAACTGAGAGGCCAAAAACCTTTATTATGACCACCATTACTGAACGAGGTCCAACCCCTATTATGACCACCACTACTGAAGAGGCCAAAAAACCTTTATTTATGACCCCCAAACTGAAGAGGCCAAAACCTTTTAGTATGACCACCATACTGAAGAGGCAAAAACCTTATTATGACCACCACCACTGGTAGAGGTCAAAACCTTATAATGGCCACCAAACTGGTGAGAATCAAAAACTTTATTATTGATCCCCCAAACTGGTAGGTCAAAAACCTTTATTATGAACCACCATACTGGTAAGGGTTCAAAAACTTTATTATGACCACCATACTGGTAGTCAAAAAACCTTTATTTATGACCCCATACTTGGTGAGGTCAAAACCTTTATTATGTGGTGACACACAATAAAGCTGGACTGAGGTACAAACCTTTCTATTATGACCAACACACTTAAGAGAGTCAAAACTGATCGTGGTGTATGAGCCCCCAAAACTGAAGAGGCCAAAACCTTTATTTATGACCACACACTAAATTAGTCAATAAACCTTTATTATGACCCGCCATACTGAAGAAGCCAAAACCTTTATTATGGCCACCCAATTTACCGGTGAGGTCAAAACCTTTATTATGACAAGCGAGCCACACTGAAGAGCGTTCAAAACCTTTATTATTGACCCATCTCTAATATGGAACAATGATGAGCCAAAAACCTTGTATTATGACCACCCGGATATTCCATCACTTAGAGGGCCAAAACCTTTTATTCTGGGTGCCCCATATACTGGTGTACATCAGTCGGTCCTCAAACACATCGTCTAATGTGTCTGACTACTCTACACTCAGGCTAATACTTGAATGAGAGTGTGCTGCTTCAACACAAAAATAAGTCAAGCCAGCCATACTGTGACAGATATCCAAACGATAATGACCACCGGCACACTGGTGAGGATCAGAACCTTAAATGAATATCACCCCAAACTGAGTAGATAATTATGTGCTCATATCTCTCGAACTTAAATGTTTTAGTATGACACATCTAGCTATGCGCTGAGTGATATAGTGAGTGTCTCTCTCTACGACTTTCTCTCTTCGGTCATAATAAAGGTTTTGACCTCACCAGTATGGTGGTCATAATAAAGGTTTTGGCCTCTTCAGTGTGGTGGTCATAATAAAGGTTTTGACTCAGTGTGGTGGTCATGATAACGGTTTTGACCTCACCAGTATGGTGGTCATAATGAAGGTTTTGACCTCACCAGTATGGTGGTTACGATATAGGGTTTGACCTCACCAGTATGGTGGTGACGATGAGGGTCTTGTTGGCCAGTGTCTCCGAGACGTTGATGTCCAGACTGGTGGCGTTCATAGCCAGTGTGTTGTTGGAGTACCAGATACCAATCTGAGAGAGAGAGAGAGAGAGGATAATAATTGCAGGATGTGTGTGATTATACAGGAGGTACAGTAAATCATGTGACAGTGTAAAACAAGAAGGAACTAGATTCCAGAGGACAAGCCCAAGGCACTTTGATAAACTATTTGAAGATAAACTATATGATCACATACATCTCTCTATGGGTCAGATAGCTGTAAATGGCTCTAATAAAAATAGAATTATAATTTTTTTCTAAAGCCCTATATTTCTAGGAGCGTTGTAGCACCCTCACTGTGTTTGAAATGTAGAACGTTAAAGTCCTTCACGTTTAGATGGAAAACCATCTAATTAGAATACGAGTGCTACATTTTGGAGATCCCCTTGGAGTCTCGTATCACAAATGTCAACCCAAAAAACAACCATTGATTTTGCTGTTCGATTTAGCCTTTTGTACTCAGCTGGTGTTATAGCTAAATACATACTGTAGCTAGCTAATCACAAAGCACTTCCATAGCATAACCAATTCTAATTATAAGGCTAGAATGTCACTGTTATGAACGATTACTGTCAACACAGAAGCTGTTTTGTGTCAAACTCTGTTTCTCTATAATCCCAGTGCCCTCTGACCTCTCTGTGACCCCTGCGGTGTTTCTCCAGAATCCTCAGGGTGTAGTTGGTCCTCTGTCCTTTACTGTTGAACTCCACATGGCCTGTCAGACCATCATACTCCACCTGACAGACAGAGACAGAGACAGAGACAGCGACAGACAGAGAGCGAGAGCGAGAGCGAGAGAGAAATATTATTTATGAAGCCAATAAAGCTAATTTGAATTGTATGGAATTTAATGAATTGAGAGAGAAAGAGAAAAAGGTACAAGAGAGAAAGACACAGAGAGAGAGGGAGAGAGAGAGAGACAGCGATACAGAGAGACAAAGAGAGAGAACAATATACTTACACTACACATATCTAGTACACAGTGTGACAGGGCTGACAGAGCTTGATAGAGCTAAGATGAATGGAGTGGTGGTGAAGATGGAACACACCCAGTGGTTTGATAACAGAGACAGATAACAGGCCTGTACCGAGGAGACAAAGAGAGATGGAGCACAGGCAGTGGTTTGATAACAGAGACAGATA
>NW_019942962.1:423152-431654 GCF_002910315.2 Salvelinus sp. IW2-2015
AAGAACAACTTGGAGATGCAAATGAGAGCAACGAACAGCACAGCTGAATGAATATCAGTTCTCACAAAAACAAACAACAGTTACAATCGGTGTTGTTAAAAAAGTAGATTCTATCATGTAAGCTATGCATATACAGGGAGGGCACGTGGATGAAACAATACAATTGGCCTTCTGGAAACAAAGGTGCAAACTTTAGAAGATGAACTGGATGAGCTGGAAAACAGATTGAGACAAAATAATATGGGAATATTGTCCCTACCAGAAGACAAGAAAAAAATCAGACCTTTCCAGCTATGTGATCAAGCTAATATTGGAGGAGCTTAGTGTGGATCTATTACCGGAAGATCTGGAGCGAAGACATCAGATCAGCGTGAAACAGAAGAATGCTAAATACCCTCGCTTGGCAATCTTTAATCTGTGGAACTATCAGACTAAATTCAACATTCTGAGGGCACAGGGTTATAAAGAGATCAAGGTCCACGGCCAGTCCTTTTGATTCGTCCAGGACCTGTCTTCTAGACTGTAAAACAAACGCAAGCAATTCATTTCGATCAGACAGTCACCGGAGGAAAAAGGAATCTCAACTCTGATTCCCGGCAGTACTGTAGGTATGGAAGGGAACACAGAGAATGAGTTCACAAGCGCTGATGAAGCCCTGAACTGGCTGCAAGAAACCTTTCCAGTTGAAAGAGAGCCCAGTGCCCTGAGGAGAGGCAGAAGTGGGAAAAAAACAGATAAGCACACTAGGCTACAAACAGGGATGCCCCAGACCAACTTATCGTAAATTGAGACAATATTCCTTCCCCCTCCTTCCAATACAATCTAGACTCTATTGTCCCCAATTAACTGTTCTTCTCTAGGAAGTAACAATAGAATTAGCCAATGCCAATGAGAAACATGGACACTGAAAATACAATATAAAAGAGGAAATATAGCATGTAAGTCAACAATTGTAAATAATAATGGATGTGTGTTTGTGTGGGCGAGAGGGTGTGAGTGGGTGTATGTGAATATGAATATGAATATGTGTAGAAGGGCAGGAGAACATGGGTGTGCGGAGGCATAGGGTATAGGTTGTGTGTGAATGAAGGAGAATGGATGAGTAGTTACAGTACATGTATAGAGGGGTGTGCCAAAGCCACTTTCTACCACTCTAAATTCCAAGCATCTGCCTCTAACCCTAGGAAGCTCTTTGCCACCTTCTCCTCCCTCCTGAATCCTCCTCCCCCTCCCCCCCCCTCCTCCCTCTCTGCAGATGACTTCGTCAACCATTTTGAAAAGAAGGTCGACGACATCCGATCCTCGTTTGCTAAGTCAAACGACACCGCTGGTTCTGCTCACACTGCCCTACCCTGTGCTACTACCCATTAGGAAAAACGCGCTAATAATTTCTAACGGACCGCCCAAAAAAGTGTGGCGAGGTTGTGTGTGTCTCCCCGCTCTGTGCTTTGTGCTCTGTGCTCTGTGCTCTGTTGCTCGGGGGGTTCAGAGCGACCCAGCCAGCACTTACACAGGTTTCCATACATGGGCTTTTCCGGCTGGTGTGTGCTAGAGAGCAGCAAGTGTTATTGTTGTTGCCCCCCCCTTGTCGGCGGCTCGGTGGGTCAGCAGCGACCCAGCCAGCCACTACACAGGGTCCAGACATGCCTCCGCTGTGTGCTAGAAAAGCAGCCCAAGTGTTTATGTGGGCTTTTCGGTTGGGGTGGGTTCAACACCACCACGGCTACACCACATATGCGCGGCAAGCCGAGCCTTCAGCATTTTCAGTCTTGGTGTGTCCCGCGTAAAGCGGCCGGCCGGCCGGCCGTTAGAGAGTGATACTAATATTGTCAGCGGGCACAACACAACACACACACACAAAGTGACCGCAACACCACACCCGTGCCAAGTGTGCTCTTTCCCCGCCGCTCAGTGGACCCGATTCAGAGGAGCCGAGCGGCCATGGTCGTGCGTTTCAACGGCCGCGCAGGTTTTAGAAAGATTATTGTCCAGCGTTGGACCAGAAGACAACTCATATCTCCGAGGAGGAGGAGGACAGAGGTTTCGGAAAGACGAAGACGGGGAGGAATACAACCCCGAGCGCCGCGAAGTCGACGAGGCTTCTCCTTCCCTCTTCTGAGGAAGAGCCCGAGGAAGCCCCGAGGACGAGCACGAGGGACCAACGGCGAGGAAGAGATTTCTCCTCGGCTCCGGACCAAAGGGGAGACGCCGTTTTTGCTTCGAAAAACGGGCAAAATTCGAATGCCCCCGTTGGCCTCACGGCGCCTCTACGCCGCCACCGCAGGGCCCGCGCGATTGCCACGCCGGGCGACGAGACTCCGGGCCCCACGGCCTATGCCGGGTCCCAGGGGAACGACATTGCGTCCACCTTCCCAACCTTTTTTGTCACCACCGGCGGGTAGAAAGGATAAATTGTGGAAATGACGAACCTGCCCACGGGGCCAGAAAATACGACGACGGCTGGCGGACCCATGGACGCCGCGGACTGCGCGCCTACATAGGGCTGCTGATCCTAGCCGGGCGTCTACAAGCCCGAGGCTGAGGCCGCGCAGCCTGTGGGACGCGAGAGCGGCAGGACCGTGTTCCAAGCCACCCATGCGCTCAAGTCTTTCACAGGTACTTCGAGGCTGCTGCGATTCGACGACCGCCGTCGAGACCCGCCAGACTCGCCGACGGACAAACTCACAGCCAATCAGAAAGGTCTGGGACCTGTGGGAGGCGCGGCTGCCGGCCCTCTTACAACCCGGGCCTTTGACGTACGGTGGACTAGCAAACTTGGTCCCGTTCAGAGGTTGCTGTCATTGCTTGTGTGCGTGTTTGTCGCGTTGTTGTGTGTGTGTTTGGGTGGGTGGTGTGTGTTGTGTGTGTACTGTGCGTGTGTGTGGTGTCTATAGAAGGTAGGTAGCTGTTAGTGGCTGTAGCAGCGGCTGTGGCCAGCACTTAGCAGCAGTAGCAGCGTTGTGTAACAACAAAAAGCCGTTTGGCCCAATGACGACAGTAACGAGGGATTAATCTTTCTTTCTCCCCCTTTTCCAAAGGTCGCTGTCCTTCCGTCAGAATCCCCAGCAAGCCGGGAAATACCCGGCATTCAAGTCGTGGGGGTGGCCTGCGACGCCAAGGTCCAGCCTACGCTTGGAAGATGCAAAGTGTACACCGGCAAGGCGGCCACCGGAGGGGGCCCGAGAGAACCAGGGGATGCGCGTTCATCCTCGATCTGACAACGGGACTGAGCAGGTCGCAACGTCACCTGTGACAAACTTTCTTTCACCTTCCTACGGAACTGGGACCGGGCTCCTGCGAGAGGAAACCTCACCTGGTGGGCACGGGTGAGAAAGAACAAGGCCGAGGCTCCCGCCCGCGCTGCTCGAGTCCAAGGGCAGGACCAGGTCCTGTCCTCCAGGTTTTCCTTCACGCCCCACCGCCACTCTAGTTGTTCCTACCTGGCAAAAGGAAAAAAAGACTTTGCTTACTTTTGAAGACGCTTGCACACAAGAGGGCGCATTAGCGATCGCCGCGACAGGAAGCGGCCCTCATCCTAGACTACACTGCCACAAGGGCGGCGTGGGACAAAAAACTAGGACAAGTTGGTCGTGCACCTACAAGCTGCAGACGGGATGGACGCCCGCTGGGCACCTGGTCGTCTTCCACAACATCCTCGGACGTGTCCTCCTTACAACGCCTTTGTCATTTTATGGCGAGAGTTCAAGGCCTGACTGGTGCCCCACAAGCGGAACAAGTGCAGGGTGTTTCCTCGAGCAGCTGGGGGAAAGGCATTGTTGGAGCCGCTGATCCAAAGAAGGCAGCATCTCCCCCGCACCGAACGGCGTCAGCACTGTCAAAGTCCTACAGAGTGCTACCGCCGGGCTCGTTGATCACAGCGCGAGGGAGCCGCGCGGTGCACGGCGCTGCCCCGGCTCGCTTCCCCGGCCACCGGGGCAAGTAAGAGGGAAAAAGGTTGTCAGGCTTGCCCACCCAGAAGGACTCCAAGGACACACACGGTGTGCGTTGCGGTTAAGGAAATACTCTGCAAAGGGCTGTTCACACGCATACTGTCACTTCTTTGCGCACATTGGGCCTTTTAGCCAGGATGGGGACAGGGTGACCAGAGGACGCGGGACTTAGACACAATACTGAGGACGCGGGAGGGGTTCAGCTTTTTGTCGCCACCCATCTCTTTAAGGGTTGTTTCAAGCGGTATCTGTACTAACTCCTCGCTAGCTACTTTCAGACATCTTAAGTGAAAAGAGAAACAGCTCACTTAACATTACTCGCCCTAGCAAGGAGCTGGTTAGGCCTGTTATGTTTTATCTGTTGGTGACTGCAACTGTGCTGTCCTTATTTGTCCCATTATTAAATTCAGGAGCGTTTTTCATTGTCAGAGCGCACACTGGACGCTCTGTGCCCGATGAGTAAGGGTTGATCATCCGAACGTTCTGACCTTCACAACGGCAGGCAGCACCAAGCTAACTGGCTAAACAATTAGCTAGCTTGTTTAGCTACTTCCCAGACACATTAATGAGAGGGAAACCACCCCTGCTGACCATTTACTGTCCCTAGCAGAGCTTGGGTTAGGCTTTTTCATGTTATCCAGAGCGTGGTGGCACTGTAACTGTGCTGCTTGCAACAATTTAATTACGCTTTTTGCTGACGTTTACTGACACCGGCCATATTTCAAAGGGTGTTGGCGTTCATAAATCCATCAGTTTTCTTGCGCTCTGGCACACTCAGAGATATTTTGTTATGACATGTAGCTAGTACCTAGTAAAACAAATTAACCATAATCCCAACTCATGACTTTACTACCCAGCATGGAATCTGCAGGTCGCTAACCAACCAGGTTCAATGTTAACTAGCTAATTTTAGGGCTAAAACTATGGTGGCTCTGAGATTGAATTTAAATCATACACGTAACGTTAGTTGCGAGCCAGGCCAGCTAACATTAGTTTAGCTAGCTACAGTACACTTTCAACTTGAAATAAAAGACTTTATGTCAAATTAGAAACGTGTAATATCTGAAAATGAGCTAGCTAGAATCTCTTACCATTATACATCATTGGGTTGGGACGCGTCTCCTGATGATTTTGCGTTGCCCGTAGTTGAAACTGTAATCCGGAGACAGGTGTTTTCTCCATCTCCTTAGCTATCATACTAGAATATCCACTGATTTCAAAACTCGGTCCTCCAGGAAAGTGGAAGAAGCATACCACCATAACGTTAGCTTAGAGAGCCAAGCCATTCTAGTGTTAGGCTAGGCTCAATATTACACTTTAACTTGACACTAGGTTTATTAGTTTTACTACCAATTTAAAAAAATAAAGCCGCGTTAGACAGGATTACCTAGATTTATTTGAACCAGCTCAAAATAGACAGATGTCTTGCTTATGGCCAGACCAATTTCGAACTCATCTTCGGCATGTCCATCCCACTCATTATCTTAGCCAATTCATGGCCTAGCGGGAAGGTTGCTTGATCTTTTCTCTGTTAACCAACTGGGCTCGTAATTTAACAATTGTATTTGTATTTACAGGATGGAAATACAAGTTGGTTATTAAGGCCACATGAAAGTTCACATGTTCCAGGAAGGCATTTTTTGCCCAAAAAAATGCATTTTGGATTTAAAAAAAAGTTTACGTTCAAATGGCTCTTTCCTGTGAAGTAGTGACCTGCGACATTACGATAGTTTTCCTGAAACGGGTCACCATTTTCTCAAAATGTTCTTTTCATCAATGTTTGCTTTTTTCCGGATGGGACCACTTGACTAGCGAATTCAGGACAATCCAATCTGAGATTTCGAAACATGTAAAATCTACGATGCTCACAAGGTCTATTTTTGATAATGCCAATCAGAAAGAAGTGGGCAGAGTCAGAGGAAAACCAGCGCGGGATTTTTAATTGAACCTTTATTTTAACTACGCAAGTCAATTAAGAACAAATTCTTATTTACAATGACAGCCTACGGTTATTAAGAGTTGACGTGGGAGTGGCTTATGAATTTAGTGAAAACTAGCTATCTCAGCCAGCTTGTTAGCTACATTAAAGCAGACATTGTCAGCGATACCGAAAAGTCTGAACGCGCCATTTTTGTGTTTGTGTGAAAGAGGTGTCTATCAGCTGACTGATCTACAGAGTATTGAACCAAATATATATTTTTTTAAAACCTGCCATGCATTACAAGTCTGTCTGTCTGTCTGTCTGTTCTCGGGTGTATTGAGTCATGGTTGTGTCTGTATGTGAAAAAAATGAACATTGAATAATATTTAATTGTAACTGGTTGTGTGTCTAGGTGCTGGACATTACTCCTTTCTGGAAAGTGATTCTGCTGCTATATTTTGTACATACATTGTATGATTTATGGAAGGGGTAAATAAACCACTATTTGCTCTACAAACGAATTGTAAATTGTATTATTTGTAGTTACTGTATGTAACTGTACAAGTTTATGTGATTTTAAAAGCTATTTCTCTCCACTAAAATACTTCATAAACAAGGTTTAAAACAATGACAATTGAAGTTTCATGATAGATTTTTGGTTTACGCTTCACACATTAGTAAAAAAACAAATGATAAAAGTAATAAGAAATGTTGAAATCAAGCAAGAACTATTTCCTTAAATTTGAGTCAAAAATTGTTGCTATAACTTTTGTGATAAAAACAATTGGAATAACAAATATATTTTTTCAAATCAGCAAATTTATTATGAAGTGTATTAAATTTGAATTGAATGTATTTGCGTACAGACATTATGAAACAAAAATTGTGACTTGCTGTTAAAAAATGCTTTATAACCTTGTAGCATTCATAACCCAAGAACACTCAAGGCTGTAATCTCTGACAATTTGGGGCATCAACCAAGGTCTGAATACTTATGTTAAATGTAAATTTCAGTTGTTAGTTTTTTTGGCAAAAAAAAAAAACTTTTTGTCAAAGTTTCTTGTAATCAGATTCCAGTTTCCTGTAACGTAAAATTATATTATATTACAATTTTAGTTTAAAATGTAGAGTTTTAAAAAGAGTTTACTTTAAAAAAAAATATTTAAACTATTTATTCATAACAAATATTTTCAAAACATTTTACTGGGTCCTTCTCTTATTTCATCATTGTTTAAAGGCCTAACTACCCTACATCAGCAATCCTACCCTCAAGTAAATGACATTGGATAAAAGTGGCCCTTGCTAGATGGATATTTATTATTATATACTATTAGTAAACCAGTTAGTTTGGGTCCTGAATGCTGATGGTTGAAACAGCATTTGCCGTATGTACTGTATATCAGACAAATATACCAACGAGTATGACGCAAAAATACTTGGTTTACTTTTTATTGATGTTGGTAACCAGCTTATAATAGCAAGAAGCGCACCTCAGGGGTTTGTGGAAATGGCAATTTATTACCACGGCGGAAGGGCTGTATCCAAGGCCACTCTGCATTGTTGTTGTGCCATAAAGAGCAGCGGCTTAATCCGTGATACAGTATTTTTGGGCCAATATACCCACACCCCCTTTGACCTTATGCTTTCATTAAATAACTAAGTTTTAATATACTGGTCCAGATATACAAGTGTTTTTGATTGAACTTGTTGTTGTTCAGGTCTTCTTGTTCTGGTTTTTGTTGTGTTTCAGGTCTTCCTGGTCTGGGTTTTTGTTGTTTTTAAGTTCTTCTTGGTTTGGGAATTGTTGTGTTCGAGGTGGTCTTGGTTTGGGTTTTGGTTTGTTGTGTTCAGTTGGTCTTGGTTCTGGGTTTGGTGACTGTTTTGTTAAATCTCCAGAGGTGTACCTCCTTCAGCTGCTTTGTGCCGCCGTTGGGCTTGAGGAGAGAGAAGGCAGAAGAATGGACCAAAATATGTGTCCCAAACGGCGAGCACCCTATACCTCTTTTATAGTGCACACCTTTTGACCAGAGCCTATAGGGGCCTCAGTAGTGCACTAAAGAAGGAATAGAGGGTACCATTTGGAACGCACAGAGAACAGTCCTCAAAATCATCATCACATTCACTTCGTCATTATAGACAGGTCATAGCAATGACTTGTTCATGAAGATGTTCATTATTGGGTTGGTTAGTTTAAAAAATATTATGGGATTAGCCCCTTTTTTCAAATTTCACCTAAATGACATACCCCAAATCTAACTGCCTGTAGCCAGGCCCTGAAGCAAGGATATGCATATTCTTGGTACCATTGAAGGAAACACTTTCGAGGTTTGTGGAAATGTGAATTGAATTTGTAGGAGAACATAACACAATAGATCTGGTAGAAGAAAATACAAAGAAAAACACCAACCAGTGTTTTTTGCCACCATCTTTTTGAATGCAAGAGGAAAGGTCACTGTTTAAATCCATCACTCTGTTTGTAATTTCCGATAGAGTCCACAAGATGGCAGCAGCCTGTATGTGCAACGTTTCAGATGGATAACCTTGGGAGTATGACTGATCCTTCAAGACTTTTAGTGTGGTGAAGTCTCAATCGCCCGAGTGTGTGGGCAAATCGTGAAGGAGACGTTCGCA
>NW_019942962.1:431679-441717 GCF_002910315.2 Salvelinus sp. IW2-2015
GAGTACACCCTGCTCACACAGGAAGCGGCGCACGTCCTAATCCAGGCAACTTTCACTCTCCCGTTGGATTACTGCAACTCGCTGTTGGCTTGGGCTTCCTGCCTGGCTCATTAAACCGCCTACACTCATCCGAAGCCGCAGCCGTCTGGTGTTCAACCTGTCGCCAGTTCTCTCACGTCACCGCCGCTCCTCCGCTCCCCTCCACTGGCTTCCAGTTGAAGCTCGCATCCGCTACAAGACCATGGTGCGGCCTACGGAGCTGTTGAGGGGAACGGCACCTCAGTACCTTCAGGCTCTGATCAGGCCTACACCAAACTAGGCACTGCTTCATCCACCTCTGCCTGCTCGCTCCCTACCACTGAGGAAGTCAGTTTCCCGCGCAGCCCAGTCAAAAACTGTCGCTGCTCTGGCCCCCAATGGTGGAACAAAACTCCCTCACGACCAGAGACACGGAGTCAATCACACTTCCGGAGACACCTGAAACCCCACTCTTTAAGGAATACCTAGGATAGGATAAAGTAATCCTTCTGACCCCCCCCCCCCCCCTTAAAGATTTAGATTGCACTATTAAAGTGGCTGTTCCACGGCATGTCTGGATGTCATAAGGTGAATGCACCAATTTGTAAGTCGCTCTGGATAAGAGCGTCTGCTAAATGACTTAAATGTAAATGTAAATGGGTGTAAATGCGTTTTAGAAGAAGCGGGAGACAGAGGTTGGGATAAACTTGGCCTGGGTGGGTAAGGGAGGACAAGGAGGGGAGGTGGGGACAAGCTTGGCTTGGGTGTGGTAAAGGGGTGAGAACAGGGAGGGGGAGGTGGAGAGGGATGAATTTGGTTTGGGAGAGAGAAAGAAGAACTTAATTATAATACAATGTAATTGTATTTATTTTTTTATGACTTGTAAATTCGTTGTAAAATGAATAAGAGTTCTGGACAGATTAGAAAAGGTTATTGAATCATTATTATTATTACTATTCCTTGTTTTAAGATTTAATGGTGGTTATTAGTGAGAATGGAGAAGGGCTATATCAGGGGGATTGGGAGGGGGTGACTGGGAGGGCATCAGACACTTCTCGGAGGTGTGCCTGGGGCCTCCATTTCAGTCTCTCAGAGGACCCACTCACCCTAAGTAGACCCCACCAGCCACTATACTTACATTTAATTTATAAGGTAATACAAACCAACCACAGTACTTAAGTGGCAGTCTTTCTTCAAATGTATGTACAATGTATGTACAATGTATTATCCACAGTTATTTTGGTACATTAGGACAGGTGTCAGAGCTAAAAAGCACTAAAAGGCATAGAGCCATAGAGCCTCAAGTACTTTGCTTCATGTTTTTTTGTGTGTTTTGTTAAATATCTGCTCAGCCCAAACACTCTATATATGTAATGTATACAATAACTATGTACTGTATTTATACTATGATCCTTCTATTCTATGGAATGCCTACCGCCCTCATATGTCATGTCTGCTAAAATGTTTTACTTGGTTCTTCAATGATAGACGAAACAGTTAAGGTTAACTTTGATTCTATACATGGCCAACAAAATCAAACTTATCACATAGAATGATGGGGGTAAAAGCATATGGTTCTCGAACACTTGAAAAGATTGTCATTAGATGTGGTTTTCTTGCAGAGTAAAAAATGTTTAAAGGAGAAATTGAACATTTAAAAAGCTGAGTTGGAGAGGCCTATGCTGGCACGTACTGTAGTAACCGCAGAGATGTAGGCATCCTGATAAATAAAAATACATCATTTTCCCTTGTACCTTACATGGTGAAAAATACACATTGATTTCATTGTACTGTATATCCCACCATAGGAAAATCTGGTGATTTTTTATAGAATTTAAGCGATATTAGATCAAATCCAGAAAGGAACTATTATTTTAGCAGCTGACTTAATAAATAAAGCATTCGATAAGATTGACAGACTTAGTAATACAAAAGGCAAATTTAAATGTAATCTCTACAAATAATACATTATCTGATGAACTTGCTTTAGAAAGGGGCACAAAACAGGGATATCCCCTCTCCCCCCTCATGTTTGCACTGGCAATTGAACCACTTGCAGAAATAATTAGACAGGACCCAAACGTAACAGGTATCAGTATTGGTAAACATGAATATAAACTAAACTTATTTGCAGATGATCTCCTGATATACTTGACAAATATTGAAAACTCTCTCAAAAATCTCAGTATTTAAAATGTACATGGAAAAAAGCGAAATAATGTCAAATGGAAAAAAATAAAAAATAACTCACTATCTACAGCAATCCTTTAAGTGGACCATAAAAAATATACTTTCGTTGCTTAAAACCTCTACCGACCCCCCCTCCCGGATCCGGGATCATCCTCATCAAAAAATCTGACTAGCATAGCCTAGCCTAGCGCCACAGGGATATCATATAATATAATTTCATGAAATCACAAGTCCAATTCGGCAAATGAAAGATAAACATCTTGTGAATCCAGCCAACATTTCCGATTTTTAAAATGTTTTACAGTGAAAACACAATATATATTTATGTTAGCTCACCACAATAGCCAAACACACAACGCCATTTGTTCACCGCAAACATAGCTTTCACAAAACCCACAAATAGAGATAAAATTAATCACTAACCTTTGAACAACTTCATCAGATGACAGTCTTATAACATCATGTTATACAAACATTATTTTGTCGAAATGGGAGATTTATAGTATAAATCGTAGTTTTACATGCAGCCATCGTCACAAATACATCAAAACAGCAGAATAATTACAGAGAGCAACGTGAAATACCAAAATACTCACATAAAACATTTATGAAAAATAACATGTTGTAGAGCAAATGAAGAAAAACATTCTTGTGAATCCAGCCAATATTTCTGATTTTTTAAGTGTTTACAGCGAAAACACAACATATATTTATGTTAGCTCACCACAATATCCAAAAACACACGCCATTTTTCCACCGCAAAGGTAGCTTCACAAACCACAAATAGAGATAGAAAATCACTAACCTTTTGAACAACTTCATCTGATGACAGTCTTATAACATCATTTATACAATACATTTATGTTTTGTTCGAAAATGGCATATTTATAGCTACAAAATCCTGGTTTTACACTGTGAATACGGCGCCAAAATGCACCAAATTGTTAGGAGAAATTTTTGGCAGTCACGTAATCTAACCAAAAACTCATCATAAACTTTGCTAAAAAATACATGTTGTACAGCAAATAGAAAGATACACTGGTTCGTAATGCACCGCAAAATGTGTAGATTTAAAAAAAATTAACTTTTAGTACAAAGTACAGCATGTAATAATCTGACAGCGCCCACCACTCTCCGCCATGTGAGCCAACATATTCCACCAAAATACGAAATAACATCATACAATTCCTTACCTTTGATGATCTTCCATCATAATTAGTGCAAGGAGTCCTAGTTCCACAATTAAACTCGTTTTTTTGTTTAGAATGTCAATTTCTTCTGTCGAATTAGGCAACTTGGCACTGTGAGCGCAAACATGTCCATGAACTCTTGGCACATGGAACGAAAAATTCCAAAAGTCACCAATAACGTCAATAAACTGGTCAAACTCAGTTGAAAATCCATCTTTATGATGTTTTTCTCATATGTATCAATAACGTCCAAGACGAGCATTTCCGTTGTGTCTAACTAACGCATTTCAAGAAAGAATATGGCTCTCTAGTGCGCAAGCACAATACTGCCAATTAGGCGGACCTGTCACTCCAAAAGCCTCTTCATTCCGGTCTCCATCAAGCTAGGCAACCCCATTCAACATTCTACTGCCTGTTGACATCTAGTGGAAGGCGTATGAAGTGCATACAGATCCATAAATATAAGGCAATTGAATAGGCAAGGCCTTACACAGACACCCATTTTCAGAATTTTCACTTCCTGTTTGGAAGTTTGCTGCCAAATGAGTTCTGTTTTACTCACAGATATAATTCAAACAGTTTTAGAAACTTCAGAGTGTTTTCTATCCAATAGTAATAATAATATGCATATCGTATGATCTAGAACAGAGTACGAGGCCGTTTAATTTGGGCACGATTTTTCCCCAAAGTGAAAACAGTGCCCCCTATTAAGAATAAGTTATTAATAAGTGACAATTAACAACAAATATATAAAGATCATTTTATTCTATTATTCAACAATATGAAAGCAAATCTAATTCAATAGAATAATTTTCACATAAATCTTACAGGCAAAATAAACCTCTAGAATGGCATGGCTCCCAAAGTTTTATATTTATTTTTGGTAATACCAATTACCCACTGAAGATTTCCTGTTACCAAGTCACTGACGGTTTCCCTGCCGTCTTTAAAAAAGTATACACAGTCATAATAGACTTTATATGGGCTAATAAATGTAATAGAATAAAAAGGAACGTTTTACATCTTCCTAAGCCTGGGGGTGGTTTTAACATTCCAGACTTGGAATTGTATCAAATCACTACCAAAGGATTTTACTTGCAACATATAGTTGAATGCACTAAAGCAGAACAATGGGTACATATTGAGGATGCACATGCTCATCCCCAGAATCTTTTTACGTGTCTATTTTCAAAGGATAAAGCTAAGAACATGAACAACTTCATAGTGAAGAACACTAACAATATGGAAGAAAATGTATCGTATTCTACAAGAACCTAAAACACAACCTTATGGAACAATACGTGGATAGTTTATCAGAATTCACCAATAAATTGGTCTACATGGAAAACTAAAGGCATGGAAACCGTAAATGACTTGGTAACAGGAAATACATTTATTTCCTTGACAGAATGAAAAAGTAATTTTGGACTGACCGAATGTAGATAGTTTCAAATACATGGAACTTGAAAGTTACATATCAAGAAATTTCCATTTGAAATCTTTTGGACATCAGAGCAAACTAATAAAACTACAGTTAACGAACATTTACCATTAATCCAGTTTCATCTAACGTATAGATTCTATTGTACAAAATTCATGTGGAAAACTAACAATGATTCAATAATCCATGCTTTCTGGGAATGCTATCAAGTCCAAAAGTTACAGGTGGAGATAGACAATTGGCTATCAGAAGTATTACAATATAAACTTTTAAGCCTTCTGTCTGCATACTGTATTTAGGTCTCCCGAGTGGCGCAGCGGTTCAAGGCACTGKCCGAGAAAAACTATTTGGTACAATTTAAGGCCACGTGACAAACAATAATACAGGCACTAGGGATGGAGGTGTGAGCATGCAGGACTGGGCAGAGGAGATGTAGTTGTTTTTTGTGTGTGTCTGTAACTTGTTTGTTTGTGTATGTTTATATGGTGTGAAATAAATAATGTAAAAAAATAAAAAATACATTTGAGAACATAACATTTGAAATGTCTTCAGGGTAAATCCATTTGAATTCAATCCATTTTTGACAGCAACCTTTTTGATTTGAACGAACCTTCCATACATATTTGCCCGTGTAGTGCTTAGAATGTGACTTTTTGGACATGAATGCCAAAACATTCAAGATATAATTTTGCATACCCCACCATGCCATGAGACATCTATGTCTTCATCACTGGAAAAGATAAACGGTTGAGATTTACATCACTTATAATTTCTGAAGATATGTTACCTTTAACCTCAATTAATTATATAAAAAAATATTTAAACTCCTATTTTTTAATACACTATATATATTTCAGCCACACCCATTGCTGACAGGTGTATAAAATCGGGCACACGGCCATGCAATCTCCATAGACAAACATTGGCAGTAGAACAGACTTACTGAAGAGCTCAGTGACTTTCAAAGTGGCACCTTCCCAACAACTCAGTTTGTTCAATTTCTGCCCTACTAGAGCTGCCCCGGATTTCATGGTTCGGGCTAGGCCCCTTAGTTCCAGCTAAGGGAAATCTTCATGCTACAGCATTCAATGACATTCTAGACACTTCTGTGCATCCAACTTTATTGCAACAGTTTGGGGAAGGCCCTTTCCTGTTTCAGCATGACATTGCCTCTGTGCACAAAGCGAGTGCACAAAGGTCCATACAGAAATGGTTTGACGAGATCGGTGTGGAAGAACTTGACTGGCCTACACAGAGCCCTGACCTCAACCCCATCAAACACCTTTGGGATGAATTGGAACGCCAACAGCGAGCCAGGCCTAATCGCCCAACATCAGAGCCCGATTTCACTAATGCTCTTGTGGCTGAATGGAAGTAAGTCCCCGCAGCAATGTTCCAACATCTAGTTGAAAGCCTTCCCAGAAGAGTGGAGGCTGTTATAGCAGCAAAGGGGGGACCAACTGCATATTAATGCCCATGATTTTGGAATGAGATGTTCAGGGAGCAGGTGTCCACAAACTTTTGGTCATGTAGTGTATTTCTTTCTGTGTGTTGTAATGTGTTTCTCCCACTTGGCACGCCTCTGGCCCCGTCCCTCACACATACCCAGGGACAAAGAAAGGGAGTGGGAAGGAGGCGGAAGGAAGGAAGTACACGGAGGAGAGGAAAGGTGGAAAGATGGCAGGAATGCTAAGAGGCGTTGTTGCGTTCTTACCATGGTGGTGAGGATGTACTTGTAAAACGCTGATGTCATCCCCAACTCTGATGCCTGTGGAGAGAGAGAGAAGCGAAGGAGGGAGGGGAGACAGAGAGAAGGAGAGCGAGATAGAAAGTAAGAGAGAAGTGGGGGGAAGATAGATGGGTTAGTGGTAGGAGACAGAGTGAGGCAGAAGCAGAGAGAAAGAGAGAGAGGGATGACAAGAGAGAGAGGGATGGAAAGAGAGAGCTTACCACAACCACAGTGTTAAATTGTCAAACTTACACAATAAAGCTTAAGGCAGAGAGTA
This sequence comes from Salvelinus sp. IW2-2015, assembly GCF_002910315.2. Classification (NCBI taxonomy): domain Eukaryota; kingdom Metazoa; phylum Chordata; class Actinopteri; order Salmoniformes; family Salmonidae; genus Salvelinus; species Salvelinus sp. IW2-2015. The sequence goes on from NW_019942962.1 coordinate 438,525, forward strand.
GACAGAGCAGAGAGAGCAGAGAAGCAGAGAGCAGTGGTAATGCATGTACTGACAGACAGACAGACACAGTTCTATATAAAGGCCAATCTCTGAGTCACTCCTGTGCTCTGACTGCTGTTGCTACAGGCTGTACAATATACATCATCATAACACCACTGAATATGGATTACCGCATGTCAAATAGACAAGCTGTCAGTATGATTTAAGCTGCTTAAGATAATTGAACCATTGTTGCTCCGTGTATAACTTCACAGGGTTCTCTGCATTACTGTCCTGTATCCAGCAAGCAACAATCATCAGTCAAAGTAGACCCAGACCACAGATCTAGGATCAGATTAATATACCATGGGCCCTGATACTAAATCAGTCAATAGGTACAACTTCTCAGCCTGATCTCAGATCTGTTTGTGCTCTACATGCGACAACTCYTGTAMCWACTCTATAAAAGCCACCCTAGCATTGAGGCATGACCCCTGACCTTTTTGAGGATGAGGTAGGAGATGGAGGCGTTGGCGTCGATGATGATGGTGGCCACCTTGTCGTCTCGTATCTCCTTCAGCAGAGGGGTGGGATCCAGGCTGTCATCCAGCATCCTGATTGACAGCGTCTCCCTGGAGATCAGGAAGCGCCGCACTAGCTCCTCCAATCGCAGAAGGCCTGAGGGGCGGAGCCGGGAGAGAGCCGGAGAGAAGGGGAAGAGAAGGGGTAGAATAACAGAGACATTTTGAGACTTAATTTAACATCCCACAAACGAACATGGGATGTTGGAGATTGACATTGTAAAATACATAGAAAGTGTGCTATACTGGTAGTTCTAACAACATATCCTATAAATCAGGTTCTGGGGAGATTCAATAATTATATTGTGCTAACCCTCCATTGTGGCATTGACATAGAATATCTAGAATTTGACATTGTTACCTATTGCATATATATTGTACAGCACTGTGTCACGCCCTGACCATAAAGAGCCATTGTTTCTCTATGGTGTAGTAGGTCAGGGCGTGACTAGGGGGTATTCTAGTTTATTATTTCTATGTTGTGTTCTAGTTTATTTTTTTATGTTGGTGTTTTGTATGATTCCCATTTAGAGGCAGCTAGTAATCGTTGTCTCTAATTTGGGATCATATTTAAGTAGCTATTTTTCCCACCTGTGTTTGTGGGATATTATTTTGTGTTTGTGCATGTGCACCACGTAGTCACGTTTCGTTGTTCGTTTATTGTTTTGTTTAAGTTTCACTTTATATTAAAGATGTGGAACTCTACGTACGCTGCGCCTTGGTCCAGTTCTTACGACAACCGTGACAGAATATCCCACCAAAAGAGGACCAAGCAGGGTATCCACGAGGTAAAGGAGTTTTGGACATGGGAAGAAGTGATGGGTGGATGCAAAACCCTTCCTTAGCGGCAGACGGAAGGTAATAATGGAGGACAGCGACGACGCCAGGGTTCGCGGCCACAGAAAGCCCAAGGACAACCCCAAGATTTGCGGGGGGGGGGGGCGGCTGAGCCGCGGGAAGAGCCAGAGCACATGGAGCAGGCGATAGAGAGGTGGTCGGTCGACCCAAGGAGAGAGCCAGAGCCCGCCTGGGAGTCGATGGAGCAGTGTGAAGAGGGATATCGGAGAATGATGTTGGCGAAGAGTAGGCTGCAGCGTAGGCGGGCTGAAGTTCGGGTCATCAGTCCGTTGCCATCTGTGCCGGCTTCACGCACCAGATCTCCAGTGCGCCTCCCCAGCCCGGTACGTCATGTGCCTGCTCCCTGCACTCGCCCTGAAGAGCCAGAGACCGTCAAGGGAGGCAATGGGGAAGTTGGGAGAGAGAGAGAGATGTTGTGCAAATGTGATCTGCTCAACATCCGACCAGAGGATCCGGTTAGCAGTCTGGTGCAACCTGGGCCGTCTCCACGGTTCTGGCCTCCAGTGCGCCTCCCCAGTCCGGTACGTCCTGTGTCTCCTCCTCGCACTCACCCTGAAGTGCGTGTTCCCAGTCCGGTACGTCCTGTGCCTCCTCCACGCACTCGCCCTGAAGAGCGTGTCACCAGTCCAGTGCAACCTGTGCCGGCTCCACGCAACAGGCCTCCAGTGCGCCTCCCCAGTCCGGTGCAACCTGTGCCGGCTCCACGCAACATGCCTCCAGTGCGCCTCCCCAGTCCGGTACGTCCTGTGCCTGCTTCCCGCACTCGCCCTGAAGTGCGTGTCACCAGTCCGGTGCTACTTGTACCGGCTCCACGCACTAGGCCTCCAGTGCACATTCACAGTCCAGAGCTTCCGGCGACGGTTCACAGCCCAGAGCTTCCGGCGACGGTTCACAGTCCAGAGCTTCAGGCGACGGTTCACAGCCCGGGGCGTCCGGCGACGGTTCCCAGCCCGGGGCGTCCGGCGACGGTTCCCAGCCCGGGGCGTCCGGCGACGGTTCCCAGCCCGGGGCGTCCGGCGACGGTTCCCAGCCCGGGGCTTCCGGCGACGGTTCCCAGTTCGGAGCTTCCGGCGACGGTTCCCGGTCCGGAGCTTCCGGCGACGGTTCCCGGTCCGGAGCTTCCGGCGACGGTTCCCGGTCCGGAGCTTCCGGCGACGGTTCCCGGTCCGGAGCTTCCGGCTACGGTTCCCGGTCCGGAGCTTCCGGCGACGGTTCACGGTTCACGGTCCGGAACCTCCGGCGACGGTTCCCGGTCCGGAGCCTCCGGCGACGGTTCCCGGTCCGGAACCTCCTGCGACAGTCCACGGTCCTGAACCTCCTGCGAGGGTCCACGGTCCGGAACCTCCTGCGAGGGTCCACGGTACGGAACCTCCTGCGAGGGTCCACGGTCCGGAACCTCCTGCGATGGACCATGGTCCGGAACCTCCTGCGACGGTCCACGGTCCGGAACCTCCAGCGATGGGCAACGGTCCAGAGCTTCCAGGCACGGCGTCCAGTCCAGCTCAATGGCCGGAGCCTTCCTCTGCGCCGATGTGTAGTCCAGGCACAGTGTCCAGTCTCGCTTCAAGGTCGGACTCTTCCTCGGCGCTGGTGTCCAGTCCAGGCAAGGCGTCCAGTCCTGCTCAAGGGCAGCAGGAGCTTCCTCTGTGCCGGTGCAGAGTCCAGTCACGGCATCCAGTCCAGCACCATGGCCGGAGCCTTCCTCAGCGCCAATGCCCAGTCCAGGCACGGTGTCCAGTTCCACTCCAGGGCAGGAACTTCCTCTGTGCCGGGTC
>NW_019942962.1:447117-449250 GCF_002910315.2 Salvelinus sp. IW2-2015
CCAGAGCTTCGGCGACGGTTCACAGCCCAGAGCTTCCGGCGACGGTTCACAGTCCAGAGCTTCAGCGACGGTTCAGCCGGCGCCGGACGGTCCCCGCGTCGGCGACGGTTCCCAGCCCGGGCGTCCGGCGACGGTTCCAGCCCGGGGCGTCCGGCGACGGTTCCCAGCCCGGGGCTTCCGGCGACGGTTCCCAGTTCGGAGCTTCCGCGCACGGTTCCGCGTCCGGAGCTTCCGGCGACGGTTCCCGGTCGGAGCTTCCGGCGACGTTCCGGTCCGGAGCTTCCGGCTACGGTTCCGGTCCGGAGCTTCCGCCGACGGTTAGGTCCGGACACCTGCGGCGGACGTTCCCGGTCCGGAGCTGCCGCGCACGGTTCCCCTCCGAACTCCTGCGACAGTCCACGGTCCTGAACTCCTGCGAGGGTCCACGGTCCGGAACCTCCTGCGAGGGTCCACGGTACGGAACCTCCTGCGAGGGTCCACGGTCCGGAACCTCCTCATGGACCATGGTCCGGAACCTCCTGCGACGGTCCACGGTCCGGAACCTCCACGCGATGGGCAACGGTCCAGAGCTTCCAGGCACGGCGTCCAGTTCAGCTCAATGGCCGGAGCCTCTCTGCGCCGATGTGTAGTCCAGGCACAGTGTCCAGTCTCGCTTCAAGGTCGACTCTTCCTCGGCGCTGGTTGCTCCTCCAGTCCAGGCAAGGCGTCCAGTCCTGCTCAAGGGCAGGAGCTTTCCTCTGTGCCGGTGCAGAGTCCAGTCACGGCATCCAGTCCAGCACCATGGCCGGAGCCTTCCTCAGCGCCAATGCCCAGTCCAGGCACGGTGTCCAGTTCCACTCCAGGGCAGGAACCTTCCTCTGTGCCGGTGCCCAGTCCAGGAACGGTGTCCAATCCAGTTCCAGGGCCGGAGCCCTCCTCTGCGCCGGTGCCCAGTCCAGGCACGGCGTTAAGCCCGGCGCGATGGCCGGATCCGGGTTCTGGGCGGGGGCTATGACCTACACCGGAGCCGCCACCGACACTAATCACCCCCCCTATCCTCCCCATTTGGTTTCAGGTTTTGCGGTCGGAGTCCGCACCTTTGGGGGGTACTGTCACGCCCTGACCATAGAGAGCCATTGTTTCTCTATGGTATAGTAGGTCAGGGCGTGACTAGGGGGTATTCTAGTTTATTATTTCTATGTTGTGTTCTAGTTTATTTTTCTATGTTGGTGTTTTGTATGATTCCCAATTAGAGGCAGCTGGTAATCGTTGTCTCTAATTGGGGATCATATTTAAGTAGCTATTTTTCCCACCTGTGTTACCACGTAGTCACGTTTCGTTGTTCATTTATTGCTTAAGTTTCACTTTATATTAAAGATGTGGAACTGTACGTACGCTGCGCCTTAGTCCAGTTCTTACGACAACCGTGACACACTGTGAAATGTATCCTATTCTGAGAGAGACGATGTGGTTGAAAGCAATTTTAAAAAACTGACCCACCAATCCACTACGGACGGCCTGGTAATTACTTAGCCACGTACATAGCAACAAGACCCACTAGGGACAAGCCAAACAGAAAAGCTAAATGAACGTCTACTTCTTTCTCTCCCATTGGCATTCACAATATCAAACGTCTCCGGTGACGACATGATGCATCAACACATGATGCGTTCGTTCCTCAAAGTATTCTGTACTGCGTATATACAGTACTGTAGCTAGTCCCTGGGCGAAACACTATGGAAAGGTCCTTGGGGTTTAGAATATAAATTCTAATTCCCATTCTAATTCTATATTCTCTAGTAAAACGCTGCTAGATAAGTAAATAAAAGGAGCTACCAGCGTCTGGGGAGCTTCACAGGGAGCCAGAGGGGAGAGAGAGAAGGGAGGGAGGGACAGGAGGCTCCCAGAGAGCAGGACGGTAAGCAGTGTGGTAATCACTGAACCAGGCCAAAAACGTTAATTAGTTTGAAGGAGGAAAAAAATCAATACTTCCACTCTAGCTTCGTCTCGCTCTCTTTATCACACTTTCTCACTAACCTAACCTCTCTTTCTGTCTCTCTCTAACTGCTCTCTCTCTTTATCACACTTTCTCACTAACCTAACCTCTCCTTCTGTCTCTAACTGCTCTCTCTCTTTATCACACTTTCTCACTAA
>NW_019942963.1:0-11127 GCF_002910315.2 Salvelinus sp. IW2-2015
ACTCTGATTGGACTGTTGGCTGAGAAGGGGAGGGGATAGCAGTCTTTATACTCTGATTGGACTGTTGGCTGAGAAGGGGAGGGGATAGCAGTCTTCAGGAACAAACACAAAGATGACATGTATCTGTATTCTGGTTACCTATATCATTTGAATATCCTGAATAAGGATGTATATTAGGAGACTATAACCCTTTACAACTAGTGGTGAGGATCATTCTACACTAGATGAGTGAAGCTGGTTCCCACTGTGGTCTCTTAAGAGGCCTGAACTAACCCTTCATCTACCACTGTGGACCTGAACTAACCATTCATCTACCACTGTGGACCTGAACTAATCCTTCATCTACCACTGTGGACCTGAACTAACCCTTCATCTACCACTGTGGACCTGAACTAACCCGTCATCTACCACTGTGGACCTGAACTAACCCTTCATCTACCACTGTGGTATCTTAAGAGACCTGAACTAACCCTTCATCTACCACTGTGGTCTCATAAGAGACCTGAACTAACCCTTCATCTACCACTGTGGTCTCTTAACTTCTTATGGCTGCAGGGGCAGTATTGAGTAGCTTGGATGAAATGTGCCCAAAGTAAATGGCCTGCTCCTCAGTCCCAGTTACTAATAGATGCATATTATTATTAGTAATGGATAGAAAACACTCTGCAGTTTCTAAAACTGTTTGAATTATGTCTGTGAGTATAACAGAACTCATATGGCAGGCAAAAACCTGAGAAAAAAATCCAAACCGGAAGTGGAAATTCTGAGGCCGGTCGAGTTTCAACCAAGATCCCATTGAAATTACAGCGAGATATGAATGAGTATTCACTTCCTATGGCTTCCACTAGATGTCAACAGTCTATAGAACTTTGTCTGATGACTCTACTGTGAAGGGGGGCCGAAGGAGACAGGAATGAGTCACCACTGCCATGAGGTGACCGTTCTTTCACCATGCGCCTTCACATAAGACGGAGCTCCGTTCCATCGCTCATTACAAGTCAACGTAATTCTCCGATTGGAACGTTATTCAAGATTTATTTTAACAACATTCTAAAGATTGATTCAATACATCGTTTGACATGTGTCTACTGACTGTTACGGAACTTTTGGACATTTCGTCAGGTTTTAGTGAACGCGCTTCGTGACTTTGGAATTGTTTACCAAACGCGCTAACCAAAGTAGCTAATTGGACATAAATAACGGACATTATCGAACAAATCAAGCATTTATTGTGGACCTGGGATTCCCGGGAGTGCATTCTGATGAAGATCATCAAAGGTAAGGGAATATTTATCATGTAATTTCTGGTTTCTGTTGACTCCAACATGGCGGCTAATTTGACTATTGTTCTGAGCTCCGTCTCAGATTATCGCATGGTTTGCTTTTTCCGTAAAGTTTTTTTGAAATCTGACACAGCGGTTGCATTAAGGAGAGGTATATCTATAATTCCATCTTTATAACTTGTTTTATCATCTACATTTATGATGAGTATTTCTGTTGAAACGATGTGGCTATGCACTATCACTGGATGTTTTTGGAACTAGTGAATGTAACGCGCCAATGTAAACTCAGATTTTTTTWATATAAATATGAACTTTATCAAACAAAACATACATGTATTGTGTAACATTAAGTCCTATGAGTGTCATCTGTTGAAGATCATCAAAGGTTAGTGATTCATTTTATCTCTATTTGTGCTTTTTGTGACTGCTATCTTTTGCTCGAAAAATGGCTGTGCTTATTGTGGTTAGGACAACGACCAGGATAAGACAACGACCAGGTGACTGAAAAACAAAACGGTTAGGACAACGACCACTGATAGGACAACGACCAGGATAAGGCGGGCTAAACCACTGTACCCGTTCTCTTATAGATGGGAGGTTTGTGGTAGATGTTGGGTTCGCCTGAGGCTGGGAAAAGAGAGAGAAGGAGAGAGGGAGAAAGAGAGAACAAGAGAAGGGAGAAGAGTGATGTGAAACATGGAGGAGTGAGGGAGGGCGGAGTGAGGGAGGGAGGAGTGAGGGAGGGGTGAGGGAGGGAGGAGTGAGGGAGGGAGGGGTAGAATGAGGTAAAGGAAGAAGTACAAAGGGAAGTGCTGTACCGTATCATAGCTACCGTAGCTGATAACAAGAGAGTGAGGAAATATAAAAATCGAGAAGGAGCAGAAGTGGAGAAGAGAAGATGGAAAGATGAGGAGATGAAGAGAAGGGCGCGTCCCAAATGACACCACTATAAAGAATAGGGGGCCATTTGGAACACAGTTGAAGTGTAGTCCTACCTGGTACATGGAAATGCTTGGGGGCGTGGTTTGTGGTAGAAGAACTAGGCCGTCCCTCCAGCGAGCCGTAATAGGGCGAGCTCCTGCCACTCTCAGAGCCTGCAGCCAGCACTAGCCAATCACAGCAAAGGAAACATGAGCATGAAGAAATCATTTGTCCTGCCCTCCAGTCCCTCCCAACCAATCATAACCAAAGGAAAAGGTGATCAACAGTGTCTGCCAGGCAATCACCTGAGCCAATTAGATGCAGTATGCATTTCAACAGCATTGAGGAAAGGCATACTGCACTATCTGAGCACAGGAAGCTAGAAGGAATGTTATAAGTCTCCTTCCCCTTCTGATCACTGCTTTTAAATGAACTGACTGCTGTAAGTGATACGGTGGAAGATCTATCCACTGCTTTTACGGTCAGTGGCCAGAAATGGAATGAGATTGACAGGAAGAGGAGGAATGTATTTGTACAGCACTTTTAGAGACAGATGAATTCCAGAGTGCTTAACAGCAACCTGAGGCTAGACCCTCTTGCTCTTTAATGCATTTGTAAAAAGCGCGACACAAATACGATTTAATTGATTGAAAGGTTGATTGATTGGTTGATTGAGTGAGTGCGTGTGTGTGTGACTCACCGGGGTGTCCATAGTGCTGCGGTGAGCAAGGCGTGATGGGAGACATGGCTTGACGGCTGAAGGAGGGAGAGTCCATGTAGCTGGGGCTGGAACCCTGTCTCTGTTTCATGTCTACACTGTCATACAGCTTCTAGAGGGAGGGGGGGAGAAAGAGAGACAGAGATAGAGTGATGGGAAAGGGAAAAGAGAGGGAGATATACAGGGAGTCCATAACTATCCACTTATCCAAAGGCAACTAATCACAGAAACTCTTCTTCATTCTGTTGGAAACACGGTTACTAACCTGAGAATAGAGAGTCCCAGGTGACTGTAAAACAACACGGTTACTAACCTGAGAATAGAGAGTCCCAAGTGACTGCAAAACAACACGGTTACTAACCTGAGAATAGAGAGTCCCAAGTGACTGTAAACAACACGGTTACTAACCTGAGAATAGAGAGTCCCAGGTGACTGTAAAACAACAAGGTTACTAACCTGAGAATAGAGAGTCCCAGGTGACTGTAAAACAACACGGTTACTAACCTGAGAATAGAGATCCCAGTGACTGTAAACAACAAGGTTACTAACCTGAGAATAGAAGTCCCAGGTGACGTAAAACAACAAGGTTACAACCTGAGAATAGAGAGTCCCAGTGACTGTAAAACAACAAGGTTACACCTGAGAATAGAGAGTCCCAGGTGACTGTAAAACAACACGGTTACTAACCTGAGAATAGAGAGTCCCAGGTGACTGTAAACAACAAACGGTTACTAACCTGAGAATAGAGAGTCCCAGGTGACTGTAAAACAACACGGTTACTAACCTGAGAATAGAGAGTCCCAAGTGACTGTAAAACAACACGGTTACTAACCTGAGAATAGAGAGTCCCAGGTGACTGTAAACACAAAGGTTACTAACCTGAGAATAGAGAGTCCCAGTGACTGTAAACAACAAGGTTACTAACCTGAGAATAGAGAGTCCCAAGTGACTGTAAAACAACAAGGTTACTAACCTGAGAATAGAGAGTCCAAGTGACTGCAAAACAACAAGTTACTAACCTGAGAATAGAGAGTCACAAGTGACTGAAAAACAACAAAGTTACTAACCTGAGAATAGAGAGTCCCAAGTGACTGAAAAACAACACGGTTACTAACCTGAGAATAGAGAGTCCCAAGTGACTGAAAACAACACGTTACTAACCTGAGAATAGAGAGTCCCAATGACTGAAAAAGAAATACATGAGAAAGAAAGAAGGCAGAAGTCATTGTCTGAAGCATAATGGAACATTACCTCAACCGTGGAAATGGATTCAGTTCAGTCTACATTGACATCAATTTTAGAAATATCAGTTTATTTCTCTTGTTGAATGTCAGTGAATTTAGAGAAATGTATAGGAAAATAACATAGGTGTATTTCCTGAGAAGCTTCATAGCACGTAATACCTCTCCATAGCTGAAGGCCTCTATGTCATCTGAAGATATCTGGGTAGGCTGGGGATGATAGTATGAGTGATGCTGTGGCTGGGAGGATGGATATGGGAGGATGATTCTGTGGTGGTGAGTGTCTTAGGTAGTAGGTGATGGGAGGTAGCTATGGTAGGATGTTTGGCTGGTAGGATATTATGGTAGTGATTCTGTGGCTGGGAGGATGATATGGTAGGATGATGCCTGGCTGGTAGGATGATATGTAGGATGATGCTGTGGCTGGAAGTGATATGGTAGGATGATCCTGTGGCTGTAATGATATGTAGATGATTCTGTGGCTGTTGGATGATATGGTAGGATGATTCTTGGTGTGGATGATATGGTAGGATGATTCTGTTGCTGGTAGGATGATATGTAGATGATTCGTGGCTGGTAGGATGTATGAGGTCAGGTGGCTGGACCTCATATATGGCCTTAGCTTAGGCAGTGCGGCACGTCCTTATAGCCTGGCATCACATTCTCCACCCTGGCCTGGGACATGACACGAACACCACCACACACACACACACACAACACACACACACACAACACACCACACACACACACACACACACACACACACACACACACACCACACACACACCACACACACACACACACACACACACACAAAGAACAACCAACAACACACAGATACATGCAAGACATTTACACATGAAAACCCAATGACATGGATAGCGTTCTACAGACTGTAAAGCATGCTGACAGTACAGCCATACACTGACACAACACACAACACACACTGTACAGTGAACATGTGACTGACTGCTGAATATGTACTGCAGGGTCTGACAACTCCCTGAGATGACCTCCAGCTCCACAAAGCAGTGAGAGAGAGAGAGATAGAGAGAGAGAGAGATAGAGAGCTTACTCTGTGTTTTGCAATCATCCATCACCCTGAGCAGAAAGGTCATGGATTACGAGAGAGAACAAACACTGTCTCTACGTGTGTTTATGTGCATGCATGTGTAATCTAATATTTCCAACAGCAGTAGTGACTATACAGGACAGTTCAGAAAAGACTAGTAGCAGTCCAAACAGAGCACACAGTCACACACAGGCTGTGTTCCAACATAACAGACGGACATAACAAGAGGACCTAGGTAGCAGTGTAAGGTGAGGTCAGGGGTCAGGGTTCAGGGGTGAGTGATGAGTGGAGTATGAACAGGTGTCTCCTATCTGTATTGGGCAGGGCCACAGTGACAGTCACAATTATCTCTCCTTCCTCCCAGTGTGCACTTGTTCACTTCCCTTCACTCATTTAACATGGTCCACTCGCACCTGCACAGTCGTGAAGAGGGCATGACCGTGCCTCTTCCCCCTCAGGAGGCTGAAAAGATGGGCCCTCAGATCCTCAAAGAGTTATACAGCTGCACCATCGAGAGCATTTTGACTGGCTTCTTCACCACTTGGTATGGTAAATGCACCACCCACGACCGCAAGGCGCTACAGAGGGTGGTGCGGACTGCCCAGTACATCACGGGAGCCGAGCTCCCTACCATCCAGAACCTCTATATTAAGAGGTGTCAGAGGAAGGCCCTAGAAAATTGCCAAAGACTCCCAAGTCATAGACTGTTCACTGTGCTACCGTCCAGCAAACGGTACCGGAGCATCGGCACTCAGACCAACAGGCTCCGAGACAGCTTCTACCCCCAAACCACAAGACTGTTAAATAGTTCAATGAATGGTTACCCGGACTACTCTGCCTGACTCTCTCATATAAGGACTATACACCACTTATATTAAACACACTACACTAACACTCTCACACAAAACACAACACATTTCACATACTGTACACACAACACACACACACACACACACACACACCACACACACACACACACCACACACACACACACACACACACACACACACAACCACACCACACACACACACACACACACACACACACCACAACACACACACACACACACATAACACACCACTTACTGACAACACAAACACACATATTCACTTACACAAACATACAACACACTTGTAACACTTATCATAACATATGCTGGTTGCTAACTCTGTTATTATCTATCCTGATGCACCTTTACCCCCCTTAATGGTAATATCTACCAATTACCCCCCTTGGGTTGAGTTATCTATCCTGATGCCACTTTACCCCCCTTAAATGTAATATCTTACCCCAATTCCTTGTTATTATCTATCCTTATGCCACATTACCCCCCTTTAATGTAAATATCTACCCCAATTACCTTGTTATATCTATCCTGATGCCTAGTCACTTACCCCACTTTACATCTCACGGTAAAGAATTACATATAGAATTCATATTAGGTTGATAAATAATTCATTTGACTTTAATAGGTTAAGTGTACATCATGGTAGAGGATTTCCTATAGCCCAGGTTTACAGCAATCCAACTTTTTTTGGAGAGTGAGAAATAGTGTGAACGATATGCACACTTCAGGAGAAATGGATTTTTGTCCATTGGGTTATACTCAAGCTACTGGCCATGAAGGTTGGGTGGAGGAGAGGAAAGATTGGCCTAGGTGAATTGGTTACTACACAGATGACACGGACTGGGAGAGCCAATTGACGAGCCCGGTGGCAGAGATGTGATGGTCTCTGGAACAGACGCTGTGCTTGTTGGGAAGAAAGAAAAGAAAGAGATAAGAAGTGTAGAAAGAGAAAAATCCAGATGGACATTGGGGAAACGTTGATTTTGTACTTATCTACGGATCCCCAATGTTTTCTGCCAAGGCCGCAGCTACTTCTCCCTGGGTTCTCTCTTATGGTTCCCCATTAGTTCCTGCCAAGCGCAGCTACTCTCCCTGGGGTTTTATTATGCGCATCCCCATTAGTTTCCTGTCAAGGCAGCAGGCTACTCTTCCCTGGTTTTATTATGGATCCCTTAGTTCTGCCAACGGCAACAGCTACCTCTCCCTGGGTATTTATGCGCTCCCCATTAGTTTCTGCCAAGGCAACAGCTTACTACTTCCTGGGGTTTATTATGATCCCCATTAGTTCTGCCAGCAGAGCTACTTCCCGGGGTTTATAGGATCACCATAGATTCTTGCCAAGGCAAGCAGCTACTCTCCCTGGGTTCTATTTTATGGATCCCCATTAGTTCTGCCAAGGCAACAGCTACTCTTCCTGTGTTTATTATGCGATAAAACCCATTAGTTTCTGCCAAGAGCAAACAGCTACTCTTTCCTGGGATTTATTATGGATCCCCATTAGTCTGCCAGGCAGGCAGGCTTTACTCATCCCTGAGTTTATTAGGATCCCATTAAGTTCTGCCAAGCAGCAGCTCTCTCCTGGGTTCTATTAAGGTTACCCATTAGTTCTGCCAAGGCAGCAGTACTCTTCCTGGGTTTTATTATGGATCCCATAGTTCCTTCCGAAAAGGGCAGCAGCCTCTCTCCTGGGTAATTTATTTATGGATCCCCTTAGTTCCTGCCAGGGCAGCAGCTACATCTCCCTGGGTTTTATGGAATTCCCCATAGTTCCTGCCCAAGCAGCAGCTACTCTCCCTGGGTTTTATTATGGATCCCCATTAGTTCTACCAAGGCAGAAGCTACTTCCCTGGGTTTTATTATGGGTCCCTATTGTTCTACAAGGGAACAGCTTTTCTCTCCCTGGGTTTTATTATGGTTTCCCCATTACTTCCTGAAGGCAGCAGCTTACTCTCCCTGGGTTTTATTTATGGATCCCATTTACGTTCCTGCCAAGGCAACAGCTTACTTTCCTGTGGTTACTTATGGCATCCCCATAGTTCTACCACAGGGAACAAGCTCTCTCCCTGGGTTTTAATTATGGATCCCAATACTTCCCTGGGTCAAGGGCAGCAGCTACTCTGCGATGTGATATCTGTGTTTTGTAAGATGTAGTCGAGAGTGATTATTCTGTGTTTCTGTAGAAGTTAGAGTGATATCTGTGTTTTCTGTAGAAGGTAGAGTATATCTGTGTTTCTGTAGGAGTGATATCTGTGTTTCTGTAGAAGTAGAGTGATATCTGTGTTTCTGTAGAGTAGAGTGATATCTGTGTTTTCTGTAGAGTAGAGTGATATCTGTGTTTCTGTAGAGTAGAGTGATATTGTGTTTCTGTAGAGTAGAGTGATATCTGTGTTTTCTGTAGAGAGTAGGTGATATCTGTGTTTCTGTAGAGTAGAGTGATATCTGTGTTTCTGTAGAGTAGTAGAGTGATATCTGTGTTTCTGTAGAGTAGAGTGATATCTGTGTTTCTGTGAAGTAGAGTGATATCGTGTTTCTGTAGAAGTAGAGTGATATCTGTGTTTTCTGTAGAAGTAGAGTGATATCTGTGTTTCTGTAGAGTAGAGTGATATCTGTGTTTCTGTAGAGTAGAGTGATATCTGTGTTTCTGTAGAAGTAGAGTGATATCTGTGTTCTGTAGAGTAGAGTGATATCTGTGTTTCTTAGAAGTAGTGATATCTGTGTTTCTGTAGAAGTAGAGTGATATCTGTGTTTCTGTAGAGTAGAGTGATATCGTGTTTCTGTAGAGTAGAGTGATATCGTGTTTACGTAGTAGTAGTAGAGTGATATCTGTGTTTCTGTAGAGTAGAGTGATATCTGTGTTTCTGTAGAAGTAGAGTATATCTTGTGTTTCTGTGAGTTAGGTTGAATATCTGTGTTTCATGTTGAGTAGAGTGATATCTGTGTTTCTGTAGAAGTAGAGTGATATCTGTGTTTCTGTAGAGTAGAGTGATATCTGTGTTTCTGTAGAGTAGATTGATATCTGTGTTTCTTTAGAGTAGAGTGATATCTGTGTTTCTGTAGAGTAGAGTGATATCTGTGTTTCTGTAGAGTAGAGTGATATCTGTGTTTCTGTAGAGTAAAGTGCCATTTGTTTCTGTCTCACCCTGAGTCTTCTCTCTGATCTGGCTGCTTGCTTACACAAAGGGTGCCACACCTCACCACCTGAGAGAGAGAGAGAGAGAGAGAGAGAGAGAGAGAGAGAGAGAACTCGTACATTTCCTCGGCGAAAACAATGTACTGAGCAAATGTCAAATTGTCTTTTAGCAAATTACTGTACGACAGACCACATATTCACCCTGCATACCCTATTTGGCAAACAAACAAACCAAAACAAAGGCAAACTCTTCTCATGCTTTGTTGATTAATAAAAAAAACATTTGACTCAATTTGGCACAATGGTCTGCTACACAAATTGATGGAAAGTGGTGTTGGGGGAAAAAGATACAATATTATGAAATCCATGTACACAAACAACAAGTGTGCGGTTAAAATTGGCATAAAACACACACATTTCTTTCCACAGGGCCAGGGGGTGAGACAGGGATGCAGCTTAAGCCCCACTCTCTTCAACATATATATCAACGAATTGGCGAAGGCACTAGAACAGTCTGCAGCACCCGGCCTCAACCTACAAGAATCTGAAGTCAAATGTCTACTGTTTGCTGATGATCTGGTGCTTCTGTCCCCAACCAAGGAGGGCCTACAGCAGCACCTAGATCTTCTGCACAGATTCTGTTAGAACTGGGCCCTGACTGTAAATCTCAGTAAGACTAAAATAATGGTGTTCCAAAAAAGGTCCAGTTGCCAGGACCACAAATACAAATTCCATCTAGACACTGTTGCCCTAGAGCACACAAAAAACAATACATACCTCAGCCTAAACATCAGTGCCACATGTAACTTCCACAAAGCTGTGAACAATCTGAGAGGCAAGAAGGGCCTTCTATGCCATCAAAAGGAACATAACATTTGACATACCAATTAAGACCTGGCTAAAAATACTTGAATAGAACCCATTGCCCTTTATGGTTGTGAGGTCTGGGGTCTGCTCACCAACCAATAATTCACAAATGGGACAAAGACCAAATTGAGAATCTGCATCCAGAATTCAGCAAAAATATCCTACGTGTACAACGTAAAACACCAAATAATGCATGCAGAGCAGAATTAGGCCGTTACCTGCTAATGATCAAAATCCWGAAAAGATTCTACAACCAGCTAAAAGGAAACAATTTCCAAACCTTCCATAACAAAGTCATCACCTACAGAGAGATGAACCTGGTGAAGAGTCCCCTAAGCAAGCTGATCCTGGGGCTCTGTTCACAAACACAAACAGACCCCCACAGAGCCCCAGGACAGCAACACAATTAGACCCAACCAAATCATGAGAAAACAAAAAGATAATTACTTGACACATTGGAAAGAATGAACAAAAAACAGAGCAGGCCAACTAGAATGCTATTTGGTCCTAAACAGAGAACACACAGCGGCAGAATACCTGACCACTTTGAATGACCCAAAATTAAGGAAGACTTTGAATGTACAGACTCAGTGAGCATAGCCGTGCTATTGAGAAAGGCCGCCGTAGGCAGACCTGGCTCTCAAGAGAAGACAGGCTATGTGCACACTCCCACAAAATGAGGTAGAGACTGAGGTGCACTTCCTAACCCCTGCCAAATGTATGACCATATTAGAACACATATTTCCCTCAGATTACATAGACCCACAAAGAGTTTGAAAACAAATCCAATTTGATAAACTCCCATATCTATTGGGTGAACTACCACATGTTTCCAATGCCAATAAAGCCCTTAATTGAAATTTAATTGACAGAGAGAGACAGAAGGAGAGAGACAGAGAGAGATATGACAGAGAGAGATATGACATAATATGGCATTTGTAATGTCTTTTATTCTTTGGAACTTCTATGTAGTGTAATGTTTACTGTTCATTTTTATTCATTATCATTATGAGTTTTATAAATCAGTGATGCTGTGTGTGTGTTGTGT